>NW_025814162.1:0-46739 GCF_018902025.1 Drosophila willistoni | reverse complement strand
TGCACACTTCTGACCAAAATTAATATACCCTTTTTGCAAGGGTATAAAAATGTATTTTGAATAGAAGTCTAACTGTAAGTTCCCACAACATGATTATATAAAAACGATTAAATAGAATGTGCATTTGGGGTCCTTTAACATATCCAAATTTTTGTCTTTTGTTATTGGCCATAGACGGGAGGGTATAGATGCAAATGGCGGCCAACATCTAAGCCATACTAAGCTAGACATCATATATTGGGAGAGTTCGCGTTTAGATAGCTAGTTGATTAACTTAGTGGTATTTTTTTTTGTCCTGTTATTTGCGACTTCAAAAGCCATACGTTTGGTTCGTTTTTTTTGAGAATGCAATTCTCTGTTTTAGCTTCATTAGGGACTCTATACATATTATTGTAGGCGAGATGTTTCGAAAACTGGCAGCAACAACCCATCGCCACCCAGAAGAGCTACGTTACAAATTAGGGCCCGATCCGCTGAAGATCTTAATATCATGGTATCAGTTTTTTTTTTGAGAGCCAACACTACCCTGCTACAGTACATAATTTTGGCGCCCACACGTGGGACACACAGGTCAAGTTCAACGTTTATATTCGGTATAATCGAAAGATTAAATGTAAGGATTGGTCTTGATGGCTCATGATAATGTGACTCGTCAAAGGGAAGTTTTTTATTAATTTATTTGCACAGTGTATGGATTTTAGCTAGTTAGCAGAAGCTTGATGGTTGTCAACCAACACTTTAGTAAAATATTTAATTAAAGAACTCAAGAACCAAAAAAATATATATAGAGGCATTTTTTTAATTCGCTTCAGGCTTTAAGCCTAGACGGATCACAATTAGCTCGTTTTGCCTTCAGAGCTGAAATTTAATTTTTTTTAATTAGAAGACGTGTAGTCGCGATTTTATATACACATTCGGAATTCGAGTGATTGCGCATGTGATTACCATCGACCAATGTTACCGGTATAAACTAAAGCCAAAAGTTACTTTCGTTTCGCAGAAAAATTTTAAATTGAACTTAACCTGATTAAAAAAATTGTTAGTTAAGATAATGTTTGAAAGGATACATACATGCACAATCTTTTGGAATCTCAAGGTAATGCCTAAGTACACTTGTCCAAAGATGATCATAGTTATTAGAAACATTTCTTACACTTTTGGAAATCAGAGAACTAGATTCAATAGATAATATATTTAAACTCCATCTATGAAAACGAAAAAGCTCTAGAAAAAAATTATAATCTATTTCACAAATTATATTTTCTTGTTCTGTGGGAAAAATTAAAAAACAAAAAAAATGCTTTAAACACAGTACAGAGGAAGTAAATAATCCCGCAAATTCTGGGGAAAATATTTGCCTGGTCTGTAGCGAAACTCAAACACAAACGCAGAGCGAGTTATTACTATTTGCAAGCATTCATTTCACAAAGCTTGTATCCTAAATTATATAAAGAAAAGAAGAATGTCCAGCGTGTTTTACTAAAGTGCAGGAGAAGGACTTAAAGGTAATTAAAATAAACCACAAGGAAAAAAAGTTAGACCCGTCACCAGATCCTTTGCCACGTAGCGTAAATGAAGACCCAAGAACAGAAGAGCTCATAAACGTAAACGTTATTGATGCACAAATACACAACACAAGTCAAGCCGGCTTATTACCATTAGATGCAGGAATAGTAACGCAACATGGGAGAAGTTCCGCAATCAATACCCAGACCAATTCGTCAAAGAGGTAGACCAAGTCGTCGAAGGAACACACGACGTCCCGTTAATCAGCCTTTACGTAACGAAATTAATCGAGCGGAAATGGAATCTCTTATCAGCAGACAGTAGAAACGGGTTATTTCTTCAATAAGTAGCAACGCGCAACAAAACAGTCATATTCGACAAAACAGATCGCAGAGTAGTAGCAGAAGAACTCATTATCAATTAATAGGCACAATAGGCTGAGTGATTCAGAAGTGGGGAGTCCATTTTGATGGATCTTCTAAAGGGTTACCCGTGGAAGAATTTCTATATAGAGCAAAAACGTTGACTCGAGAACATTTAGGAGGAGATTTTGAAGCTTTATGTCGGAATATACACATTGTTTTGATTGGCAAAGCTAAAGATTGGTACTGGCGATACCATAAGGGAATTGACGATCTTACCTGGTCAGAGTTTTGTTTAGCGATACGCCATCAATATAAAGACAGTCGGTCCAATTATGAAATAAGGGAACAAATAAGAGCTCGCAAACAGAAACCTGGAGAAACTTTCGAAGGTTTTACGAAGCAATATGTCAATTAATGGATCGATTGCTACAAGATTAGAAGAAGACGAATTAGTAGAAATTGTACAAGGTAATTTATTAGCTGATCTAAAGGATCGACTACTTTCGAGGAAATACGGTCAATCAGTCACCTACGTCATCTGGTACAAAGAAGAGAATTTTCTTAAGAATCGAGTCGTATCAAGTTTCAAATACACGTGGAAAAGAGGATCACCGAGCATATGCATTAGAGAAGTAGAAGAAGAAGCAAGCACAATTGATGGTCATTCTCAAGTAGCAGCTCTGCAGAAAAACACTGAGAAATTATCTTGTTGGAACTGTTGTACTCAAGGCCATAAGTGGGAAGATTGTTTAGAAGAGAGAAGAATATTTTGTTACGGGTGCGGTACGCCTAACATTTATAAGCCCAATTGTGTGAACTGCAAGAAGCGTTCGGAAAACCGGCAAGGAGGGGCATCCCAGTCAGTGAGGCTGTCCCACAACCAATAGAAACCAAAAAACCAAGCCTATCCGATTATTTAAGTCAATCTAAAACAGATAGTCAAATAGAGAATAGCTCACATGTTAATCATAACCTTAGGTTTTTGCCTTATCACGAAAAATGGAAAAACTATCTAGAAATTAAGACAGAATTTTTGAAGCACCGAAAATAGAATAAAAAGAAATACACACCGAAGGAGGAAGTTTTTAAAAATATAAGAGCTAAAAGTAAGATACTTATATCTACAATATTCCAAGACAAAACTGATATGCGTAGTTATGCACAAGTCTCCTTTTACAATTTTCTGAATTGGGTTTGTTAGACACTGGTGCAAATGTAAGTTGCGTGGGGGCAGATTTAGCCCAGCAAGAATGGTCCAAATATAAACAATTTAAAAGCATGGGTTCCAATGTGAAAACAGCTGATGGAAAGCAGCATAAGGTTTTAGGGGTATGCCAGTAAAGCTCCAATATAAGGACCAAGAGAAAGATATGGAATTATATGTTATACCTTCTATTAAGCAACGTCTGATACTAGGCATAGATTTTTGGAGAATTTTTAATCTAGCTCCAGGAATATAAGTTCAGTAGAACGCGTATCTGAGTTTCAATTAGATACAGAAACAGAAACATGTCCGTTAACTGAAAAAGAGTTGCAACAATTAGAGATAGTCAAGGAGTTTTTCCTAACTTTGAAAAACAGGGCCTTGGTCGCACGTCTTTGAACACCACATTGATGTAGGGGACGCCAAACCAGTAAAGCAGAGATATTATCCGGTAAGTCCTGCAGTAGAAAAGCTTTTATACCAAGAAGTAGATAGAATGATAAGCCTAGGAGTAATAGAACCATAATAGAATAATAGAATCAAAGCGCTTGGAGCTCTCCAATGAGAATGGTAGTGAAGCCTAACAAAGTGAGGTTATGCCTGGACGCGCGAAAAGTGAATGAAGTAACTCACAAAGATGCATACCAATTGCAAAGCTTTGAGGGTATATTGCTAGATTACCGAAAGCAAATATCATTTCAAAACTAGATTTAAAGACGCTTATTGGAAGATATGTCTAACAGAGCAATCAAAGGCGTTAACAGCATTCACAATTCCGGGAAGGCCATTGTATCAGTTTACAGTTATGCCTTTTGGACTCTGTAATGCCGCCGCAACCATGTGTCGCCTGATGGACGAAATTATTCCACCAGAGTTATGTCATTGTGCTTTTGGTTATCTTGATGACCTATGCATTGTAACATCAATTTCAGTCTCATTTAGCAGTACTGGTAAGAATAGCAGAACAATTTCGTAAAGCCAATTTGACGCTTAACTTGGCCAAGAGCCAATTCTGTGTGACAAAAATAAATTATTTGGGCTATGTAATAGGTAGCGGAGGAATTTCCACAGATCCTGCTAAGATTTCCTGTATTTTAAATTGGCCAACGCCGAAGAGTTGAAGCAAGTTCGTGGGTTTTTAGGAGTTTGCGGTTGGTACCGAAGGTTTATAAGAAATTTTGCAGAAATTAGCTGCCCGATTACTGATATACTCGCTACAAAAAAACATTTACGTGGACTTTAGAGGCACAGAAAGCAATGGATAAACTTAAATTTCTTTTAACCACGGCTCCGGTATTAGCAAATCCAAATTTCGATCAGAAATTTTTCGTGCATTGCGATACGTGCGATAAAGGGGTTGGAGCAGTTTTGGTTCAGTTGTCCGATAATCAAGAAGAAAAACCTATAGCATACATGTCTAAGAAACTAAGCAAGGCACAAAGAAATTATAGCGTAACAGAACGTGAATGTTTAGCGGTCATTCTAGCCATAGAAAAGTTTCGATGTTATTTGGAGTTACAGGAGTTCGAAGTTGTAACGGATCACTCCAGTTTATTATGGCTAATGAGACAACAAAACGTATCAGGTCGATTAGCCAGATGGATATTACGTTTACAAGCGTTTAAGTTTACGATTTCACACCGAAAAGGAAAAGATCATATAGTTCCAGATGCTTTGTCAAGAATTTGGGAAGCAGACATAGAAACTCTGGAAAGATGGAACCAATAATAGATTTGGAATCATCAGCTTTTTTAAATAAGGAATATTTAGAACTCAAACAAAGGGTTTGTGAGAATTTAGAAAAATTCCCAGACTTACAAGTGAAGGACAAATTTGTATATATTCGAACCGAACATTCATGTGGAAGCGAAGAAGATAATTCACACTGCTGGAAATTATGGGTACCGGAGAAATTAAGATTAATAGCAATAGAACAAGCTCATGATAATATATTATCGTCACATGGAGGTGTTCAAAAAACTATAGAGCGATTAAGAAGAAATTTATTTTGGCCAGGATTATCCAAACAGGTTCGAGAATACATAAGCACTTGTGTCACCTGTAAAGAAACGAAAGCTCCCAACAAAATATTAAGACCTCCAATGGGAGTACAAAGTGTTTCTGTCAGACCGTTTCAAAAATTGTATATTGACTTACTAGGACCATACCCGCGAAGTAAATCAGGACATATTGGTTTGCTTATAGTTCTTGACCATTTTAGCAGATACCATTGGCTTTGCCCAATGAAAAAATTTACATCAAATTTGATTCAGGAATTTCTAGAAAAGCAAATCTTTCACTGTTATGGAGTACCAGAAATTATTATCAGCGACAATGGATCCCAGTTCAAGGCGGTTGCCTTTGAAGCCTTGAAGCCTCTATCTAAATACGCAATTAAGCATATTTTTACTGCGCTATACTCACCGCAGAGTAACGCAGCTGAAAGAGTTAATAGATCGCTCTTGTCCGCGGTGCGCTCATATTTAAAACAGGATCAACGAGAATGGGATAAATATTTAGCAAATATATCTTGTGCTCTTAGGTCAGCACTTCATCAGTCTCTAGGATGTTCACCATACAAGGCTCTATTTGGATTCAATATGATTAGTCATGGCGACGAATATAAACTTTTGAGAAATTTACAATTGTTAGAAGAATCCATACCCTTTAGTAGAACAGATACTCTTACCTTGATTCGTAAGGATATTCTTGACAATAGTAAAAAAGCATACGAATGTAATGTAAGGCAATACAATTTAAGATCCAGTCCCGTTTCATTAAAGGTCGTCCAAGAAGATTTTAAAAGAAATTTTAACTTGAGCAATTTTAGTCAGAACTATAATAAGAAATTAGGACCTCAGTTCTCGCAATGTCGAGTTAAGAAGAAATTGGGAAATGCGTATTATTTATTGGAAACTTTGCAGGGGAAAGAAATTGGAACTTATCATGCGAAGGACATTCGACCTTAAAATTCCAGTTAATCTTCCTCCTGGTAGTCGTCAGAATTATCTGTGTTTGTAATGGTTGCGTGTAAATTTAAATACTAATTATCCGACGCATATTTGAGTTTATCGCAAACTATCGAGTGCGATCAAAAATATGTGGCGAATTCATAACCGTTTATAGTAATAATGCATCTCTGCAGAAGCTTTGCAGCGTAACCGCAGCTAACTTCATAAAGGGAGGGCTAGGAGCACAAGAATAGAAGGGAAAGGGTATATAAGAACCTTCCACCCACACTTTCACCTCTTTTCATTATTCTGGCTTAACGACGAATTGCTTTCGTTCCCCGAAGAATAAAGTGAACAGTTAAAATTTGTTTTGTGAAATTCACCAAATAAATAAATTCACTCGGGTTAAATAAAATATTCGTAAGGCCAGCAACAAGCCAAAAAGTAAAAGGCAGCTGCAATAATTAAATTTTTTGGATGTCAATCTCGACATAGAGGCATAGGAGGCGTAAGCCTAACCTAAAGACCTCGTGGTGAACCCTAGAACCATAGGTTATTCAGCCTCTACATTATATTCATTTCACAAGGTATGTCGACTAGAAAATTTTTTTTACATTCGTCTAAAATCACATTATTCGATCTAGGAAAAATTTACGTAAATTTTGGCATAATCCGTCATAGGTCTATCACCAACACCACATGGCCAAGACGACAATTCAACCAAACTCTACAGAAGGAGAAAATTAATTCGCTCGTGTTAAACATCAATCAACAGTGACGTCATAGTTTGGCCAGTTTGCATGTTAGCTGTCACAAGGCGAAAAGTTGTGTGTAAAAGGAGAGAAAATTATAAAGTGGTCATACAGAAAATTTTTGTTTGTAAATGAACATACTCAGTTACAAAAATTGTTGGAAAAAAAAAAATATTATTTTAGTTGTCGGGGTTGTAAACGAAAAAAAAAATTGTAATTGCAAAAGAAACGAAAATTTTTCTCGAAATTAAAAGTGTCAATTCTATAACGGAAAGGAAGATACCCTTTTTCAGCGCACCTATGTTAGAGTCAATTTTTTTATTGTGAGTTTGTGTGTCGGTATTAAGCATTTAAAACACTAATAGAATCGTATAATTCGGTAAAACCAAACCATAAAAAGTATGTTTAAAAACATCAAAAACCAACACATGATCCAGCTGCTGAAGGCCTTCATCGGTGGACTTTCCAAAATGTAAGTGTATTCTTTTTATCACTTTTACCTTTTTACCGCTAGAGCGCATAACATATGGTGATTAAGATTAAAGTGCAAAAGAAAAAAAGGTTTGACGACCACATATACCTATGTTATGCTGCTCACTCGCTATTATTGTTTTCTTTTATTTGTTTTATGCATTCTAAATTTTATTTGCCTTTATCACACATGCAAACTACACTAACGAATGATCATGAAATTTTTTAATTAATTAAATTAAAATTATTAAAAGATATAAGTGCTATCAATAATCCGGTGTCGCGATTAATTTTTTTAATAACCGTAAAAAAAATTGTAACTATTTTATTGCATCAGTCTGCATCACGATTAAATGCGGGGTAAAATCTGTTCGTTTATATAGTTGACAATAATCAAAAAAAAAAAAAAAAGAAAACAACAAAAATATGTAATACATTAGTTAATAATGAAGCGTAGATTTAAGTAAAGTAGTGGGAGAATTTATATACGGTGAAGAGAAAAAATGCCCTTGGCGAATGAAATTGTTTTTGAAGAATAAGCAAATAAGAAAAATGTATTTTGAATAGAAGTCTAACTGTAAGTTCCCACAACATGATTATATAAAACCGATGAAATAGAATGTGCATTTGGGGTCCTTTAACATATCCAAATTTTTGTCTTTTGTTATTGGCCATGGACGGGAGGGTATAGATAGATGCAGATTTTTTTTATTAATTTATTTGCACAGTGTATGGAATTTGAGCTAGTTAGCAGAAGCTGATGGTTGTCAACCAACACTTTAGTAAAAATATTTAATTAAAGAACTCAAGAACCAAAAAAATGTATATAGAGCATTTTTTTAATTCGCTCAGGTTTAAAGCCTAGACGGATCACAATTAGCTCGTTTTGCCTTCAGAGTGAATTTAATTTTTTTTAATTAGAAGACGTAGTAGTCGCGATTTGATTTATATACACATTCGGAATTCGAGTGATTGCGCATGTGATTACCATCGACCAATGTTACCGGTATAAACTAAAGTCAAAAGTTACTTTCGTTTCGCATAAGAAAAATTTTAAATTGCACTTACCCTGATTAAAAAAATTGTTAGTTAAAGATAATGTTTGAAAGGATAAATACATGCACAATCTTTTGGAATCTCAAGGTAATGCCTAAGCGTACACTTGTCCAAAGATGAGCATAGTTATTAGAAGACATTTCTTAACACTTTTGGAAATCAGAGAACTAGATTCAATAGATAATATATTTAAACTCCATCTATGAAAACGATAAAAAGCTCTAGAAAAAAATTATAATCTATTTCACAAATTATATTTTCTTGTTCTGTGGGAAAAATTAAAAAACAAAAAAAAATGCCTTTACAACACAGTACAGAGGAAGTAAATAATCCCGCAAATTCTGGGGAAAATATTTGCCTGGTATGTAGCGAAACTCAAACACAAACGCAGAGCAGAGTTATTACTATTTGCAAGCATTCATTTCACAAAGCTTGTATCCTAAATTATATAAAAGAAAAAGAAGAATGTCCAGCGTGTTTTACTAAAGTGCAGGAGAAGGACTTAAAGGTAATTAAAATAAACCAACAAGGAAAAAAAGTTAGACCCGTCACCAGATCCTTTGCACGTAGCGTAAATGAAGACCCAAGAACAGAAGAGCTCATAAACGTAAACGTTATTGAAGCACAAATACACAACACAAGTCAAGCCGGCTTATTACCATTAGATGCAGGGAATAGTACGCAACATGGAGAAGTTCCGCAATCAATACCCAGACCAATTCGTCAAAGAGGTAGACCAATCAGCCTTTACGTAACGATATTAATCGAGCGGAAATGGAATCTCTTATTCAGCAGACAGTAGAACGGGTTATTTCTTCAATAAGTAGCAACGCGCAACAAAACAGTCATATTCGACAAAACAGATCGCAGAGTAGTAGCAGAAGAACTCATTATCAATTAATAGGCACAATAGGCTGAGGTGATTCAGAAGTGGGGAATCCATTTTGATGGATCTTCTAACGGGTTACCCGTGGAAGAATTTCTATATAGAGCAAAAACGTTGACTCGAGAACATTTAGGAGGAGATTTTGAAGCTTTATGTCGGAATATACACATTGTTTTGATTGGCAAAGCTAAAGATTGGTACTGGCGATACCATAAGGGAATTGACCATCTTACCTGGTCAGAGTTTTGTTTAGCGATACGCCATCAATATAAAGACAGTCGGTCCAATTATGAAAAAAGGGATCAAATAAGAGCTCGCAAACAGAAACCTGGAGAAACTTTCGAAGGTTTTTACGAAGCAATATGTCAATTAATGGATCGATTGCCTACAAGATTAGAAGAAGACGAATTAGTAGAAATTGTACAAGGTAATTTATTAGCTGATCTAAAGGATCGACTACTTTTCGAGGAAATACGGTCAATCAGTCACCTACATCATCTGGTACAAAAGAGAGAGAATTTTCTTAAAGAATCGAGTCGTATCAAGTTTTCAAATACACGAGGAAAAGAGATAGGATCACACCGACTATATGCATTAGAGGAAGTAGAAGAAGAAGCAAGCACAATTGATGGTCATTCTCAAGTAGCAGCTCTGCAGAAAAACACTGAGAAGTTATCTTGTTGGAACTGTTGTACTCAAGGCCATAAGTGGGAAGATTGTTTAGAAGAGAGAAGAATATTTTGTTACGGGTGCGGTACGCCTAACATTTATAAGCCCAATTGTGTGAACTGCAAGAAGCGTTCGGAAAACCGGCAAGGAGGGGCATCCCAGTCAGTGAGGCTGTCCCACAACCAATAGAAACCAAAAAACCAAACCAAGCCTATCCGATTATTTAAATCAATCTAAAACAGATAGTCAAATAGAGAATAGCTCACAGGTTAATCATAACCTTAGGTTTTTGCCTTATCACGAAAAATGGAAAAACTATCTAGAAATTAAGAACAGAATTTTTGAAGCACCGAAAAATAGAATAAAAAGAAATACACACCGAAGGAGGAAGTTTTTTAAAAATATAAGAGCTAAAAGTAAGATACTTATATCTACAATATTCCAAGACAAAACTGATATGCGTAGTTATGCACAAGTCTCCTTTTTACAATTTTCTGAATTGGGTTTGTTAGACACTGGTGCAAATGTAAGTTGCGTGGGGGCAGATTTAGCCCAGCAAGAATGGTCCAAATATAAACAATTTAAAAGCATGGGTTCCAATGTGAAAACAGCTGATGGAAAGCAGCATAAGGTTTTAGGGGTTATGCCAGTAAAGCTCCAATATAAGGACCAAGAGAAAGATATGGAATTATATGTTATACCTTCTATTAAGCAACGTCTGATACTAGGCATAGATTTTTGGAGAATTTTTAATCTAGCTCCAGGAATTATAAGTTCAGTAGAACGCGTATCTGAGTTTCAATTAGATACAGAAACAGAAACATGTCCGTTAACTGAAAAAGAGTTGCAACAATTAGAGATAGTCAAGGAGTTTTTTCCTAACTTTGAAAAACAGGGCCTTGGTCGCACGTCTTTGCTAGAACACCACATTGATGTAGGGGACGCCAAACCAGTAAAGCAGAGATATTATCCGGTAAGTCCTGCAGTAGAAAAGCTTTTATACCAAGAAGTAGATAGAATGATAAGCCTAGGAGTAATAGAACCATCTCAAAGCGCTTGGAGCTCTCCAGTGAGAATGGTAGTGAAGCCTAACAAAGTGAGGTTATGCCTGGACGCGCGAAAAGTGAATGAAGTAACTCACAAAGATGCATACCAATTGCAAAGCATTGAGGGTATATTTGCTAGATTACCGAAAGCAAATATCATTTCAAAACTAGATTTAAAAGACGCTTATTGGCAGATATGCCTAACAGAGCAATCAAAGGCGTTAACAGCATTCACAATTTCGGGAAGGCCATTGTATCAGTTTACAGTTATGCCTTTTGGACTCTGTAATGCCGCCGCAACCATGTGTCGCCTGATGGACGAAATTATTCCACCAGAGTTACGTCATTGTGCTTTTGGTTATCTTGATGACCTATGCATTGTAACATCAGATTTTCAGTCTCATTTAGCAGTACTGGTAAGAATAGCAGAACAATTTCGTAAAGCCAATTTGACGCTTAACTTGGCCAAGAGCCAATTCTGTGTGACAAAAATAAATTATTTGGGCTATGTAATAGGTAGCGGAGGAATTTCCACAGATCCTGCTAAGATTTCCTGTATTTTAAATTGGCCAACGCCGAAGAGTTTGAAGCAAGTTCGTGGGTTTTTAGGAGTTTGCGGTTGGTACCGAAGGTTTATAAGAAATTTTGCAGAAATTAGCTGCCCGATTACTGATATACTGGCTACAAAAAAAACATTTACGTGGACTTTAGAGGCACAGAAAGCAATGGTTATACGATACGTGCGATAAAGGGGTTGGAGCAGTTTTGGTTCAGTTGTCCGATAATCAAGAAGAAAAACCTATAGCATACATGTCTAAGAAACTAAGCAAGGCACAAAGAAATTATAGCGTAACAGAACGTGAATGTTTAGCGGTCATTCTAGCCATAGAAAAGTTTCGATGTTATTTGGAGTTACAGGAGTTCGAAGTTGTAACGGATCACTCCAGTTTATTATGGCTAATGAGACAACAAAACGTATCAGGTCGATTAGCCAGATGGATATTACGTTTACAAGCGTTTAAGTTTACGATTTCCCACCGAAAAGGAAAAGATCATATAGTTCCAGATGCTTTGTCAAGAATTTGGGAAGCAGACATAGAAACTCTGGAAAAGATGGAACCAATAATAGATTTGGAATCATCAGCTTTTTTAAATAAGGAATATTTAGAACTCAAAGGGTTTGTGAGAATTTAGAAAAATTCCCAGACTTACAAGTGAAGGACAAATTTGTATATATTCGAACCGAACATTCATGTGGAAGCGAAGAAGATAATTCACACTGCTGGAAATTATGGGTACCGGAGAAATTAAGATTAATAGCAATAGAACAAGCTCATGATAATATATTATCGTCACATGGAGGTGTTCAAAAAACTATAGAGCGATTAAGAAGAAATTTATTTTGGCCAGGATTATCCAAACAGGTGAAACATAAACATTTGTGTCACCTGTAAAGAAACGAAAGCTCCCAACAAAATATTAAGACCTCCAATGGGAGTACAAAGTGTTTCAGTCAGACCGTTTCAAAAATTGTATATTGACTTACTAGGACCATATCGCGAAGTAAATCAGGACATATTGGTTTGCTTATAGTTCTTGACCATTTTAGCAGATACCATTGGCTTTGCCCAATGAAAAAATTTACATCAAATTTGATTCAGGAATTTCTAGAAAAGCAAATCTTTCACTGTTATGGAGTACCAGAAATTATTATCAGCGACAATGGATCCCAGTTCAAGGCGGTACGAATAATAAGCATACGAATGTAATGTAAGGCAATACAATTTAAGATCCAGTCCCGTTTCATTAAAGGTCGGCCAAGAAGTTTTTAAAAGAAATTTTAACTTGAGCAATTTTAGTCAGAACTATAATAAGAAATTAGGACCTCAGTTCTCGCAATGTCGAGTTAAGAAGAAATTGGGAAATGCGTATTATTTATTGGAAACTTTGCAGGGGAAAGAAATTGGAACTTATCATGCGAAGGACATTCGACCTTAAAATTCCAGTTAATCTTCCTCCTGGTAGTCGTCAGAATTATCTGTGTTTGTAATGGTTGCGTGTAAATTTAAATACTAATTATCCGACGCATATTTGAGTTTATCGCAAACTATCGAGTGCGATCAAAAATATGTGGCGAATTCATAACCGTTTATAGTAATAATGCATCTCTGCAGAAGCTTTGCAGCGTAACCGCAGCTAACTTCATAAAGGGAGGGCTTTGAGAATAGAAGGGAAAGGGTATATAAGAACCTTCCACCCACACTTCCACCTCTTTTCATTATTCCGAAGAATAAAGTGAACAGTTAAAATTTGTTTTGTGAAATTCACCAAATAAATAAATTCACTCGGGTTAAATAAAATATTCGTAAGCCCAGCAACAAGCCAAAAAGTAAAAGGCAGCTGCAATAATTAAATTTTTTGGATGTCAATCTCGACATAGAGGCATAGGAGGCGTAAGCCTAACCTAAAGACCTCGTGGTGAACCCTAGAACCATAGGTTATTCAGCCTCTACATTATATTCATTTCACAAGGTATGTCGACTAGAAAATTTTTTTTTACATTCGTCTAAAATCACATTATTTGATCTAGGAAAAATTAAGTAAATTTTGGCATAATCCGTCATAGGCCTATCACCAACACCACATGGCCAAGACGACAATTCAACCAAACTCTACAGAAGGAGAAAA
This sequence comes from Drosophila willistoni, assembly GCF_018902025.1. NCBI lineage: Eukaryota > Metazoa > Arthropoda > Insecta > Diptera > Drosophilidae > Drosophila > Drosophila willistoni. Next base: position 33,145 of record NW_025814162.1, on the reverse strand, counting down.
TTAATTCGCTCGTGTTAAACATCAGTCAACAGTGACGTCATAGTTTGGCCAGTTTGCATGTTAGCTGTCACAAGGCGAAAAGTTGTGTGTAAAAGGAGAGAAAATTATAAAGTGGTCATACAGAAAATTTTTGTTTGTAAATGAACATACTCAGTTAAAAAAATTGTTGGAAAAAAAAAAATATTAATTTTAGTTGTCGGGGTTGTAAACGAAAAAAAAAATTGTAATTGCAGAAGAAACGAAAATTTTTATCGAAATTAAAAGTGTCAATTCTATAACGGAAAGATAGATACCCTTTTTCAGCGCACCTATGTTAGAGTCAATTTTTTTATTGTGAGTTTGTGTGTCGATATTAAGCATTTAAAACACTAATAGAATCATATAATTCGGTAAAACCAAACCATAAAAAGTATATCTAAAAACATCAAAAACCAACACATGATCCAGCTGCTGAAGGCCTTCATCGGTGGACTTTCCAAAATGTAAGTGTATTCATTTTATCACTTTTACCTTTTTACCGCTAGAGCGCATAACATATGGTGATTAAGATTAAAGTGCAAAAGAAAAAAAGGTTTGACGACCACATATACCTATGTTATGCTGCTCACTCGCTATTATTGTTTTCTTTTATTTGTTTTATGCATTCTAAATTTTATTTGCCTTTATCACACATACAAACTACACTAACGAATGATCATGAAATTTTTGAATTAATTAAATTAAAATTATTAAAAGATATAAGTGCTATCAATAATCCGGTGTCGCGATTAATTTTTTTTAATAACCGTAAAAAAAATTGTAACTATTTTATTGCATCAGTCTGCATCACGATTAAATGCGGGGTAAAATCTGTTCGTTTATATATGTAGTTGACAATAATCAAAAAAAAAAAAAAAAGAAAACAACAAAAATATGTAATACATTAGTTAATAATGAAGCGTAGATTTAAGTAAAGTAGTGGGAGAATTTATATACGGTGAAGAGAAAAAATGCCCTTGGCGAATGAAATTGTTTTTGAAGAATAAGCAAATAAGAAAAATGTATTTTGAATAGAAGTCTAACTGTAAGTTCCCACAACATGATTATATAAAACCGATTAAATAGAATGTGCATTTGGGGTCCTTTAACATATCCAAATATTTGTCTTTTGTTATTGGCCATGGACGGGAGGGTATAGATGCATAATGGCGGCCAACATCTAAGCCATACTAGAGCTAGACATCATATATTGGGAGGAGTTCGCGTTAGATAGCTAGTTGATTAACTTAGTGGTATTTTTTTTTGTCCTGTTATTTGCGACATTAAAAAGCCATACGTTTGTTCGTTTTTTTTTTGAGAATGCAATTCTCTGTTTTAGCTTCATTAGGGACTCTATAATAAATTATATGTAGCGAGATGTTTCGAAAACTGCAGCAACAACCCATCCCACCCAGAAGAGCTACGGTTACAAATTAGGGTCCCGATCCGCTGTAAGATCTTAATATCATGGTGTCAGTTTTTTTTGAGAGCCAACACTACCCTGCTACAGTACATTCTTCATGTTCTGCTTTTATTTCATTGATTAATTCCAGTGAATCTATGAAACTTTGAATTGTTTCTACTCCACTATCATACTTCTGAATCAGCTTAGAAGCTGTTTTAAGAAATTCAATCTTTGTTTGCACCATCTTTGGTTTTGTATTATCTTGAATGTCTTCTGGGTTATCTTTTACACCTGATATATCTTGAATGTCTTCTGGGTTATCTTTTACAGCTGGTTCTTCTGTGTCTTTTGCTACTAGAGGTTCAAAAGTTGCTTCTAGATTCGAATCTACCGGTATTGTGAATTTTATATTATGTTTTGTTACTATACTTATTAGTTGTTTATTTAAACTGTATATTAGCGCAGTGAAGATTTTACTGCTTGATTCATTGCATATGTCTGTACTGCTACTTTTTATTCTATTGTAACTCTCGAAGATAGTTTCAAGGTGCTTATTAATGGTTTGAGGGTGTACATAAATTATTTTATTTAGGCACTTGTATGCTTTCTGAAATTTTTCTTTCAATATTTCTATGTTCTGGTCCATTGAAATTTTGTTACTTTTGGTTTTATCTTTATTTAATTCCCTCAAAATAATTTTGTTCTCTTAATATATCATTTTTTTTTCTTCTGTATAAAAAAAAATTTTGATTCTTCTATTTTTTTTTTCTTTGTTATTTTTTTTCAATTTGCTTAAAATTCTATTTTCTAACATTTAATTGTTTCCAAAAAATTTTGTAATTTTTCTTATAGGGTATTTAGACTTTGTTATTGGGCAATTTTGATCTTGTGGAGCTTGCTGCGATCAGAAAGCTTTATGTGTGCTTGTAAGCTTTATGAAATTTACTTGAGCTTTTTTCAACTTTTTTTTTTTAGAAGCTCGCTTTGATCGCGGCAAGCTTTACAACTGTGCTTATGTTGTTTGTGCAATTTTGAGTGCACATGGTTGACATGTGCTCTTCGTTAGGGTATGTTGGGGTATATAAGCCTGATTGGAATATATGTTTTGTTTTGTTTTTTGTTTTTGTGTTTGTTAGGCCGATTGGAATTTAATATTTAATTGTATACATACATATATGTTTTTTCTTTTTGTGTATTTTTCATTTTAGTGTATATATGCATATGTACATATATGTATATATATGTGTATATATGTATTTTCTCCTTCTTTTTTTTCTAGGGTATTTTTGGCAATGATAGACTTATTCAAAAAAAAAAAAAAAAAAGAGGGCGTCTAACGGCTTGACACGATAGAAGTGAAACCTTCCGTAAAACAAACTGAGAGAGAATTAGACGAAAGCAGCATTAGGAGCCACTATGGGTTGTGGATCCATTTTTTGAGCACTTTATTCAAAAATGTATGTTAAACAATAATTTTCAGTCTCATTGCATTGCGTGAGGTAATAAAGATATTTTGCAACTATTTTTAGAGAAAATGGGAGTGGCATCTCGCCTCCACGGCCAAAAAACCGTATTTTGCCCAAAAAAGTATGCTAAGTATCTCATTCAACATAATACTTTTCATACAACCGTTGTGATTTTAATATTTTCTTAAAATTTAGGGCCAAGATTCAAAGAAAAATCTAGAAAATGTCCTTAAAGTTGATCAATATCATTATCAGCATAAGTAATTTAGACACATTAAGCAAGCAACTGAATCTGTCGTTCGTTGAATTAGAGAAATGCTTTTTTCTAGGCTTAAAGCGAAAATCAAGGGATCTGAACATCCACTTTTATACGGAAAGTGTTTTTAAAATATGCGATTCTGTTGTTCTTCTTGGCGTGACGTAGCAACCAGGAACTATGTAGTGCACCTTACCGCTTTCAGTAGCTAACATTATTTTCTGATTCGTTCTCCTCTTTGTGTATGCATAAATGAGACATTAAAGTCGCGCAATCGATTTTGTGTTGTTATTGGAGCAATTCCCTATTATTCAAAAGGTCTTTTGCATCTGCCATCTAAAAAAGCTCAACTTAAAAACATTCGAATTGCTTCTAAATGTTTTGGTGCAAAAAAAAAAAAAACGCCCACTATTTACTTATAATTTTGCATCCAATACACCTGGAGCACTCTACACTACATGCGCCTGCAACCTATAAGAATTAACTCCAAATACTTAATTCCTAATTCGTTGTTTTCTGCTATATTAAATCTCGTCCATATGCAGAATATGAGATTATGTGCTAAAAAGTTAAATTGCAAAAAAAGTGGTTGCTTGTGGATATTGAGACTTTTATATTTTACAAAGAATTTATTATTCTATCCAATAGTAAAAGTTTTAGACTGGACACTGGTAGCATTTTTTTAAAACTCTTCCTGAAGTTGAGATTTCGTAACAAGTTTTGTCTTTGAGAGTCGCTCAGAATTAGCCAGATTTTAAGAAACACACCTACATTTATAACAAAACAAATTTACTAACACATAGTACAAATCCGACTTTTTCAATTGCATCTTCAGTTTTATCCATAACATCTTTCTTTTAAAAGTTATATACACTCAAAGTCAAGCAACAATTTGCACCAAATGAAAACAGTTTTGTTTTGTTCCCAACACTTGTTTTCGACAGTGTTATTCTCACCAGTGTTAAAGAATTTTGAAAAACCTAGTAAGCAGAAATGTGATTTGATATTTTATCTATAAATTGGCATCAAAATGTTTGGGTTTCAAAAACTTTTAAAAATTGACTTAAGTGCTCAAAAATGCCTCCACAACCCATAGTGGGAGCGGGATAATTATAGGTTCATTATAATATTGCTATAAAGGTCATATTTTTATTTTCTTCATTTTATTATTTTCTTCATTTTATTATTATTATTCATCCTCAATGTTTTCAATTTCAACAAATGATACGAGTGGCTTATGATAGCTAAAATATGATACAAAGGCTTTGGTTTCGATGTTGTCAACATATCTTTGAAATACCGCGTCAATTGTTGTTTTTGATCGTGTTGTTGATTCATTGCGATTGTTACACATTTTTAAACTGAATGTTGTATTGAGAAAGTCAATTAAAGGAACCGCTGTGTCCAATGCAAAATTTACGTTAAAATCGCCACTTAAAATCATTGGAACTTTATCGTAATCTTTTCTAAGTATCCGCGATACTTCTGGTGTATACTTTATTAAATTTTCATGAATGAATTCCGTGATGCTATTTATTGATTGATTCGGTGAAATATAAATTGCCACAATTAAAACTGTTTTTCCATTGCTCAATCTGGTTTCGCATGCACATATTTCTCCCACTTTAGAGAGCTGAACAGACAGTGATTCTAGTTGCTGTGCATTCATTCATTATATATTTTGTGATACATTTTTTTACTTTTTATACCCTTGCAGAGGGTATTGTAAAATTGGTCAGAAGTTCGTAACGCACAGAAGGAGGCGTTTACGACCTGAGAAGCTGAGTTGATATAGCCATGTCCATCTGTCCGTCCGTCTGTGCGTATGCGTTTTACTCAGCCGTCTTAAGAGCTATCGGGATGAAATCTTTTTTTGGGGTTTTTTATTACCCGGGTAAGATAAAGTATGAAAATCTTTAGGATCGGACCACTATATCATATAGGTCTAGAGGAAAACATTCTGCAAACATGGCTATATCAACTCAGCTTCTCATGCTGATCAAGAATTTATATACTTTATGGGGTCGTAAACGCCTCCTTCTGTGCGTTACGAACATCTGACCAATTTTACAATACCCTCTGCAAGGGTATAAAAAGTAAATAAAAATGTATCACAAAAAAATATATAAATATATAAAAAGCATTATGAATAAAAAGCATTATAAAAAAAACTTCTACCAAGCTGGGAGTCGAACCCCGGCCGCCCGATCGCCAAGCGAGCACACTAATAACAGAGCCACGTCGACACTTTCTAAATTGCCGTCGAGTTCTGTAGTTAAGCACGCATCTCATTTTCGCATTGTCGTTATGTCTCTTTTTAGAGACACGCGAGCACACTAACTACACAACTTGACGACAATTTACAAAGTGTCGACGTGGCTCTGTTGTTAGTGTGCTCGCTTGGCGATCGGGCGGCCGGGGTTCGACTCCCAGCTTGGTCGAAGTTTTTCATAATGCTTTTTATTTATAATGCTTTTTATATATTTGCATCTCATTCTCTCGCAGGCTAAATACTTAAATACTATAAGATCTATATGTGTCTCTGTTTAGTGTCGCTTTTTCGTTTCATCGAGTCTGAAATCACTCCCAACGATTCTAAAGAAGTTTTCACTTCAAAAATTTGGCGGACAGTATATTAGTTTTTTTTTTCATTTTAGTTTTTTCTATTTTGTTAGTAATATTTATATTCAAATTATTTAATTAATTAATTATTTATAATGGCAGCGCAAAAATCGCCTCTTGCCACAAAGGTGCTATATATATACTAGCACACTTTTTGTTTTTTTGTTAAATTTTTTTTGTTGTTTCTGCATCTGCTGCTGTTGCTGGTCGCTGCATCTGGCTCTGCTGCTGTTGTTGCCTCGCTTGTTTGGTTCTCTGGTGCACTTTTTCCAGCTCATCTATTTTGTCCCACAGCTTGCATGCTTCCGCCCAGGGTGGTGGCGGATCGTTGTTAATTTGGGCCAGTAGGGCCGCCCGCTGTTTCCGTGAATCTGAATGAGCCCTTATCTGTGGAAAATGATGTTATGTCACGAGATTTTTCTTCTAATTCTACTTGATGAAATCCTGACATTAAGTCTAAACAAGAGAAGTATTTAGCGCGTCCTAGCTGGTCAAGGTTATCGTCCATTCTGGGTAGTGGGAATGTATCCGCTACTAGTTGTTTGTTAATTTTTCTATAATCAACTACCAATCTCCACCGTTTTTCTTTGCTGCCAAGTAGCGACTTTTTAGGAACCAATAAAATCGGACTATTGAACTCAGACATTGATGGTTCAATAATATCATCATTGATCAATTTGTCCACTTGTTTATTGATTTCGTTTTTTTGACTGTGTGCTATCCTGTAGTTTTTGGTGTAGACTGGTGTTGTGCCTTTGAGTCTTAATTTTTGTTTATAGAAATTGTTAGAGGATATTTGTTCAGATTCCATTACGAATACATCATCAAATTCTGAGCATAATTTATGTAGAGGTTCTTTCACGAAAATGGGGTTTGTTCATTATTGTGGATTTATGTTCTGAATCATGTGGTTTGTCTATTTTTAAGATTTCATAATCGGACAGTTTTTCATTTAATAGGTTTATATTTGTAATTTGCACGTCTGTGTTGTTAGTATTTAATATGCGGACATATGGGTTAGACTTAGAAGCAATAGTGTTTGCGACGAATACCCCCGGGTTTAATTCTTGATTAGGGATAAAGATGTTATTATTGTTTGAGGATATTGCAATGCGTACAATTTTTTCTGTTCTAGATGGGATATGGGATATGGATATTGATCCCTATATTGATTATAATTTTATATCTTGATTTATATAGATCTATTATCAATTTGTTGGTGGAATAATTGAGTGTGCAATTGAATTTTTTTATAAAGTCAAGCCCTAGGATTCCGTTACATGGGATGGGAAAATCATTTTCTATTACTTGGAAGGTATGTACCGTTGAGAGGTTGCTGATCTTAAATTTGGTTTCACCTATTGTAAATAGGACGTCTTTGACTATTCCACTAAGTTTTGTCCGTCTTTGTATGTTTCTATTTTGGTAATTATTATTATAATTTCTATTATTATTGTACGAGTTCCTATTTGTGTAATTGTTTCTTTTAGTATAAAACATGCTGTGATGCTGTTCCATATTTGTAGATGTATTTACAAATTTAGCTACAACATCATTCATTTCAGTAAAATTGCCTGCTTCTATTATTGTTCTGACCTTTTCGTTATCGCAGTTCTTTATGATTGATTTCACTGCTGTTTGAGTTGCATATTTCTTTGCTGTTTCAGGGTTTACGTTGTCTGTTATGAATGCGCGTTTCAATGATTTAGTGAGATTTTCTATTTCTCACATAAATAAACTTGCGTTCTTGCCATTTTGTTTTAAATTATTTAATCTTGCCTCTGCTACCTGAACTGTTTCACCCTTAATTTCTTTCTTTAATGTTTGGATTATACCATTTATAGTGTTTTCATTTGTAACTAGTAGTCTAACGTCCCCTTTTCGTTTTGTTTTTATGACTTTAATAGCTGTTTCTTCATGTTCTGCTTTTATTTCATTGATTAATTCCAGTGAATCTATGAAACTTTGAATTGTTTCTACTCCACCATCATACTTCTGAATCAGCTTAGAAGCTGTTTTAAGAAATTCAATCTTTGTTTGCACCATCTTTGGTTTTGTATTATCTTGAATGTCTTCTGGGTTATCTTTTACACCTGATATATCTTGAATGTCTTCTGGGTTATCTTTTACAGCTGGTTCTTCTGTGTCTTTTGCTACTAGAGGTTCAAAAGTTGCTTCTAGATTCGAATCTACCGGTATTGTGAATTTTATATTATGTTTTGTTACTATACTTATTAGTTGTTTATTTAAACTGTATATTAGCGCAGTGAAGATTTTACTGCTTGATTCATTGCATATGTCTGTACTGCTACTTTTTATTCTATTGTAACTCTCGAAGATAGTTTCAAGGTGCTTATTAATGGTTTGAGGGTGTACATAAATTATTTTATTTAGGCACTTGTATGCTTTCTGAAATTTTTCTTTCAATATTTCTATGTTCTGCTCCATTGAAATTTTGTTACTTTTGGTTTTATCTTTATTTAATTCCCTCAAAATAATTTTGTTCTCTTAATATATCATTTTTTTTTTCTTCTGTATAAAAAAAATTTTGATTCTTCTATTTTTTTTTCTTTGTTATTTTTTTTCAATTTGCTTAAAATTCTATTTTCTAACATTTAATTGTTTCCAAAAAAATTTTGTAATTTTTCTTATAGGGTATTTAGACTTCGTTATTGGGCAATTTCGATCTTGTGGAGCTTGCTGCGATCAGAAAGCTTTATGTGTGCTTGCAAGCTTTGTGAAATTTACTTGAGCTTTTTTGAACTTTTTTTTTTTTAGAAGCTCGCTTTGATCGCGGCAAGCTTTACAACTGTGCTTATGTTGTTTGTGCAATTTTGAGTGCACATGGTTGATATGTGCTCTTCGTTAGGGTATGTTGGGGTATATAAGCCTGATTGGAATATATGTTTTGTTTTTTTTTTGTTTTTGTGTTTGTTAGGCCGATTGGAATTTAATATTTAATTGTATACATACATATATGTTTTTTCTTTTTGTGTATTTTTCATTTTAGTGTATATATGCATATGTACATATATGTATATGTGTATATATATGTATTTTCTCCTTCTTTTTTTTCGAGGGTATTTTTGGCAATGATAGACTTATTCAAAAAAAAAAAAATTTTTTTTTCATTTTAGTTTTTTCTATTTTGTTAGTAATATTTGTATTCAAATTATTTAATTAATTAATTATTTATAATGGAAGCGCAAAAATCGCCTCTTGCCACAAAGGTGCCTACATATACTAGCTGCATCTGGCTCTGCTGCTGTTGTTGCCTCGCTTGTTTGGTTCTCTGGTGCACTTTTTCCAGCTCATCTATTTTGTCCCACAGCTTGCATGCTTCCGCCCAGGGTGGTGGCGGATCGTTGTTAATTTGGGCCAGTAGGGCCGCCCGCTGTTTCCGGAGACGGACCTGGTGGCCGCCTCGACGCTTCGGCCTTAAAACCAGGGGGATGGCCGTCAATGCGTCCTCTTCTCTCCTCCTTCTAGCAAGCTCTGCTCTTGCTGCTGGTTGCCTGGCATGGTACTCTTCTATGCTCAAAGGCCGTGGACGGTCCAGTGGAACTCCTGCAATGCCTTCTGGAGTGCTTCCTTTGGCATTTGTTAACGTGGGCTGCCCTGTTTTTTTTCACTTTGCCTTTTTTTACTTATTTACAAAGGAATGTTTGGGATTGTGATAGACCGAGTTTGGTGCAATTTTTAATCCCTATTGTAATTGCTTGAATCTGAATGAGCCCTTATCTGTGGAAAATGATGTTATGTCACGAGATTTTTCTTCTAATTCTACTTGATGAAATCCTGACATTAAGTCTAAACAAGAGAAGTATTTAGCGCGTCCTAGCTGGTCAAGGTTATCGTCCATTCTGGGTAGTGGGAATGTATCCGCTACTAGTTGTTTGTTAATTTTTCTATAATCAACTACCAATCTCCACCGTTTTTCTTTGCTGCCAAGTAGCGACTTTTTAGGAACCAATAAAATCGGACTATTGAACTCAGACATTGATGGTTCAATAATATCATCATTGATCAATTTGTCCACTTGTTTATTGATTTCGTTTTTTTGACTGTGTGCTATCCTGTAGTTTTTGGTGTAGACTGGTGTTGTGCCTTTGAGTCTTAATTTTTGTTTATAGAAATTGTTAGAGGATATTTGTTCAGATTCTATTACGAATACATCATCAAATTCTGAGCATAATTTATGTAGAGGTTCTTTCACGAAAATGGGTTGCTAGTTTGTTCATTATTGTGGATTTATGTTCTGAATCATGTGGTTTGTCTATTTTTAAGATTTCATAATCGGACAGTTTTTCATTTAATAGGTTTATATTTGTAATTTGCACGTCTGTGTTGTTAGTATTTAATATGCGGACATATGGGTTAGACTTAGAAGCAATAGTGTTTGCGACGAATACCCCCGGATTTAATTCTTGATTAGGGATAAAGATGTTATTATTGTTTGAGGATATTGCAATGCGTACAATTTTTTCTGTTCTAGATGGGATATGGGATATGGATATTGATCCCTATATTGATTATAATTTTATATCTTGATTTATATAGATCTTGTAAACACCTAATTATTAAGTACAAATGATAAAGATTAGTTTGTATTAATCGGATTTAATCTTTGGGCTTTGCGCAGATGCAACTTGCTCGTTGCATCGCCGGAAGAGAAGAGAGACCCCGTCTCTCGACCTATCGAGGACTTATCGCTAACAATCGATACTTATTCCTAACAATCGATACTTATTACTAACAATCGATACTTATTACTACAATCGATACTTATTACTAACAATCGATATATATACATGAGCATTTAACAGACTTTAAATAATTGGAATCTTACAACTCGGCCGTCCTGACGAGGAATCGACCTCGATTCCAATTGGTAACAACGGAGGGGGGGTAAATAAGAATCTTAAGTGGCTGGTGTCGCCTTTGTTTGGCTATCAGAAGTGCAATCTTGATCAGGGGCAACCCATAGCTTTAATTTGGAGGCTTCTAGGACACCATCATATGGTAGTTGGGTGATTTGGGAGCCCTCTACATCCCGGATAACATATCGGTCATTCGGAAGTTTTTTATGAACCACATACGGACCACGATACCGCCTGATAAGCTTTTTGTTCGTGCCTGCCGAAGTATCCACATTCTTAATAACTACGAAATCCCCCTCCTCAAAACTAACGGCAGGGAGGTGATGCTTCGAATAATATTCCGAATTATATTCTTGGGACTTAACAATGTTACGGAAGGCTAATCTCCGGACGTCTACCTCTGAGGCATCGACCTCCTCCGTTCTCTCACCCAACCGTTCGGTTAGTTCATCTACTACCACACCTCGTTGTTCAACACCGAATAGAAGTACGGAAGCGGCAAATTTGGTTGTGGAGTGGACGGAGTTATTCAATGCAAGCTCTATGTTCGGCAGTTGTTGGACCCAATCTGCGTGGTCTACAGGTTCCGTCAGTTTACCCAACATGGGGCCCAACACACGGTTAACCCGCTCGACTTGGCCGTTGGCCCGGGGTGAGGCAGTGGCATTCAGCACATGAATTATATTATTGGCCTTCAGAAATTCTTCAAACTCGGAGGAAGTAAAGCAGGTACCTCGATCACTGATGATTCGGCGGGGTCTACTGTAATTTGCGAAATACTGAGATTCTAATGTCTGGCATACTTCACGTGAATTAGTCGTGGCGGCAGGGTACAGCTTCACAAATTTGGTGAAAGCGTCAATGACAACCAGAAGATACTTTTTCTTAGAACGTATGGACGGAAGGGGGCCCAAATGGTCAATATGGACGGTATCAAACGGAAGGGGCACTTTCGGAATACTATGTAGCGTGACACGGTGGTCCGAAGCGGACGCGGAGTAGTAGATACACTTGAGGCAATTTTTAATGTAATTGTTAACATAAGACTTCATACACGGGAACCAGTAATGCTTCTTGATCTGTGCACAACATTTCTCCGTGGCCATATGGCCAAGCTTCTCGTGCACTACTCGTATGACATGATTTATCATTTCGGAAGGGACATAAAGTTGGGGTACACTCGTCGAGGACAGGCGGTACACTACTCCATCTCGCAGTTCGAAATCCGCTATCTCATATTTCTCTAACTCATCTCGGAGTTTGACAATCTCAGGGTCCTGGGTTAACTGCAGTTGGAAGTCAAGGTTTATATCGTCAACGTATGCGGCAGTTTCTATTCTACTTAGAGCATCAGCATGGGGCATACCAACCCCCGAGCGGTGTACAATCGTGTAGTTATAGTTTTCTAACAGCAGGGCCCAGCGAGCAATCTTGGCGGAATGTCCACCATTTCTCAGTGTCAGCGCAAGGGAATTACAATCGGTCACGATTTTGAACGGGATGAACTTAAGGTACGTCTCAAAACGTTTTAAGGAATACACTATAGCTAACGTCTCTAGCTCATAACTGTGTAGTTTCGATTCAGCGGCGGAGGCCATCTTAGAGAAGTAGGACACTGGGTGTAATTTACCGTCTGTTTGTTTCTGGAGGAGCACTGCTCCGAAACCAATTGAACTAGCATCGCAGTGTAACTCTGTTTCAGACTTCGGGTTGTAAATAGATAACACGGGGGATTCGATCAATTTCAACTTCAGTGTTCGGAAGGCTTCAAGGCATTCATCGGAGAAGACATAAGGGGTATCTTTTCTTAACAATCGGGACAGCGGACACGCAATCTTAGCGAAACCTGATACAAATCGGCGGAAGTATGAGAATAGGCCTAGGCAACGCTCTAATTCCTTGCTATCCCTTGGAATGGGCAAATCCCGTATCGCCTGAATATGAGCTGGTTTAGGCGTGATACCGGCGGAATTGGCTAAGTAGCCCAAGTACTCTAGTTCCCTATACGCAAAACGGCATTTCGTCAGCTTCAGGCATAGCCCGTTCACTCTTAACACATACAATATTTCCTTCAGAATCTCAAGGTGGGTTTCAAAGTCATGCGACGCGACTAGAATGTCGTCCATATATATCACCAGTTGACCTCGGTTTATAAATTCCTTAAGGACAAAGTAAACGAATCTAGCGAACACGGAAGGGCCATTACAAAGTCCGAAGGGCATGCGTACATATTCAAACTGGCCATCAGGGGTTACAAAGGCAGTATATTTGATTGAGTCTGGGTGCATTTTCACATGGTGGAAACCGTTCTTCAAGTCCAAGATAGTGAAGAATGATTTGCCACCCAGATGTTCAATGCAATCATCTAACAGAGGAATCGGAAAATGATCTCGAACTGTAATTTTGTTCAACGGGCGGTAATCTACACACTTTCTTAGGGTGTTGTCCTTTTTGCGTACAGGGACAATCGCGGCAGCGTAAGGGGAACTACTGTGGCGAATAATGCCAGCTTTCAAGAGATCGTCACAAATCTCACGCACCTCGATGCGTTCGTGGTGCGACAGACGGCGGGGGCGGCAGAAAATCGGAGTTTGGCTAGTCAATTCTATTTTCATCTGATAGTTCATGGGCTTGATTAAATCTGGATCAACTTGTACATACGAAGTGGAAATAATAGACTTAAGGGCTGCGGTTTGCTCTTCCCGTAACGCGGGCTCTATATCAAAGTCTAATTCACTGACAGCAGGGAGCTCAATGGAATTTATCGCCATAAGTGCATCGTTCAATGTTTCCGAAGGTACAGCAGAAGTTTTCGGAAGGGGAGAATCAGACAACAATTCGGCAGACACAATCTCATTCCTATCACACTCTATATCAAAGTCTAATTCACTGACAGCAGGGAGCTCAATGGAATTTATCGCCATAAGTGCATCGTTCAATGTTTCCGGAGGTACAGCAGAAGTTTTCGGAAGGGGAGAATCAGACAACAATTCGGCAGGCACAATCTCATTCCTATCACACGGCAGTATCACTCTCTTTTCCATAAATATGTCAAAGGACTTCAGAACAGCAGTAAGTTTTGGATTTATACATTCAGTCGGTTTATTCATGAGTATCAACGATTCTTTTTCATATTCTCGTTCCCTCAGTTTACAGAGTCTAATATTAATTTTATACAGAAGATCTCTACCTATAATCATCGGCAGTTCGGTTGCTTGGTTCGTCAGGACTTCAAACGTATGTATTGTCTGTGTGTTGCGGAGACGAACACTACACTGGACTTGGCCTAAGGACAGAAGTTGGCTATTTCCTAAACCACGGCAGTTCAATGTACGGGGGCTAAGACGGCAGTTGGAGGGGACTTCAGATTGACGGATAAAACTCTTTGGACTGCCCGAATCCAGGAGGGAAAACATATCTATAAATTTCCTATCTTGCACTTCATCACAAACAAAAGCAACACTCACCAGTTGTAAATGGTCTAGTCGATCTCCCGCTTCATCAGCGGCGGCGGCAGTGATATTGGTGGCATTCCCAATTCGAGACGGGCAGTTTTTGTAGCTGTGGCCCACTATGCCACACTTGAAACATGAATTCGGAGGTCTCATTGGTTTCGGTCATTGACTCTTGTAATGCCCCCATCCTGAGCAGTTGAAGCATCTGGTCTCACTCGTGACGGTGCCTGACGATTTGTTTCCAGGCGCCACGGCAGTTGTTGTTGGCTGCGCCTTCACACTATTGCTTTGTCTGGAGGTAGCGGCCAGCATACGGAGGCGCTCGTAGCGTTCCAGTACGGGCTTCAGTTCAGCCATTGTCCGAGCTGAGTACAGCATGCCGACTCGAGTAGAGTTGTCCCGCAGTCCATCAATGATCAGGTCGACCAGCTCGTTCTCCGGAATCGGAGCATTCATGGCAATCTCCTGCATCTCGATTGGGAATCTTAAACATCCCTCGCCTGCCTTGATGCGCCGGCCACGCAGAGCGTGGTACACTTCCTCGATGCTACACGAGCGTCCAAATTCTCGCAAGAGGATTGCCTTCAATTCTTCGTAGCTGTGCACCGATATCGTGCGCAGCAGCACCGCCGCCGTACCTTCCAGCATACGACGGCATGCGACCAACCGTAGGCGGTCGTTCAACTGCAGAATTTCAAATGCGTCTTCCAGATCGTTCAGCCATTTCTTCACATCGTATGCGGTATCCGCTGAAAATCGAGCCACCTTGCTCTCAATAACACTCACGTCACAGACTTGCTGCCTCGGTGCTTGGGATTCGTCAATCCCCTGCTGCAGTTTGCGGATTTGATGCTGTAGCTGTAGCAACTCATGTTGTTTTCGCAGCGTCACCAGTTGCTCATCCAGGCTGGGGGAGGCGGAAGTGGCCGGTGTGATGGCGGCCGCGGCAGTCGATACGGAGGGCACTAAAGCGGGCATCTCTTCCCATGGGTCCTCGTCGGGACCAGTGGCGGGGGCGGCGAGCGAGGCCGCAGCCCGCATGGCAGACATATAGTCGGCGGGTACAACGGCGGGTACAGTGGCAGCGGGTGCAACGGCGGCAGCGGTGGTGGCAGCGGGTACAGCAGTGGCAGCGACGGTGGGTACAGCAGTGGCAGCGGGTGCAGCGGCGGTGGGTACGGCAGTGGCAGCGGGTGCAGCAGTGGCAGCGGCGTCAGGTACCGTAATGGATGCGACAGCGGCGGGTACAGCGGTGGCAGCGGCGGTGGGTACAGCAGTGGCAGCGGCGGTGGGTACAGCAGTGGCAGCGGCGGTGGGTACAGCAGTGGCAGCGGGTGCAGCAGGTGCAGCGGCGGCAGGTACCGTAATGGATGCGACAGCAGTGGCGGCGGGTACAGCGGTGGCAGCGGCGGCGGCTACAGCGGTGGTGGGTACAGCAGTGGCAGCGGGTACAGCAGTGGCAGCGGCGGCAGGTACCGTAATGGATGCGACGGCAGCGGCGGCGGGTACAGCAGTGGCAGCGGGGGGGGGGACAGCAGCGGCGGCGGGTACAGCAGTGGCAGCGGTGGTGGGTACAGCAGTGGCAGCGGGCACAGCAGTGGTAGCGGGTACAGCAGTGGCAGCGGGTACAGCAGTGGCAGCGGCGGCAGGTACCATAATGGATGCGACGGCAGCGGCGGCGGGTACAGCAGTGGCAGCGGTGGTGGGTACAGCAGTGGCGAGTATGACGGCAGTTGGCCCAGCAGGGGCGAGTGTGACAGCGGTTAGCCCAGCAGGGGCGGATGCAGCAGCGGCGGGCCCGGCAGGGGCGGATGCAGCAGCGGTTGGCCCAGGAGGGGCGGATGCAGCAGCGGAGGGCCCAGCAGGGGCGAGTGCAGCAGCAATTGGCCCGGCAGGGGCGGATGCAGCAGTTGGCACAGCAGGAGCGAGTATGGCAGCAGTTGGCCCAGCAGGGGCAAGCATGTCAGCAGTTGGCCCAACATGGGCGAGTATGGCAGCAGTTGGCCCAGCGGCGGCGGGCCCGGCAGGGACGAATGTGGCATCAGTTAGCCCAGCAGGGGCTCGTATGGCGGCAGTTGGCCCAGCGTCGGCGGGCCCGGCAGGGCGAGTATGTCAGCGGTTGGCCCACCAGCGGCGGGCCCGGCAGGGGCTCGTATGGCGGCAGTTGGCCCAGCAGCGGCGGGCCCGGCAGAGGCGAGTATATCAGCAGTTGGCCCAGCAGCGGCGGGCCCGGCAGGGGCGAGTGTGGCGGCAGTTGGCCCGGCAGTGGCGAATGTGGCATCAGTTAGCCCGGCAGAGGCGAGTATATCAGCAGTTGGCCCAGCAGCGGCGGGCCCGGCAGGGGCGAGTATATCAGCAGTTGGCCCAGCAGGGGCGAGTGTGGCGGCAGTTGGCCCGGCAGGGGCGAGTGTGGCGGCAGTTGGCCCGGCTGTGCACCGATATCGTGCGCAGCAGCACCGCCGCCGTACCTTCCAGCATACGACGGCATGCGACCAACCGTAGGCGGTCGTTCAACTGCAGAATTTCAAATGCGTCTTCCAGATCGTTCAGCCATTTCTTCACATCGTATGCGGTATCCGCTGAAAATCGAGCCACCTTGCTCTCAATAACACTCACGTCACAGACTTGCTGCCTCGGTGCTTGGGATTCGTCAATCCCCTGCTGCAGTTTGCGGATTTGATGCTGTAGCTGTAGCAACTCATGTTGTTTTCGCAGCGTCACCAGTTGCTCATCCAGGCTGGGGGAGGCGGAAGTGGCCGGTGTGATGGCGGCCGCGGCAGTCGATACGGAGGGCACTAAAGCGGGCATCTCTTCCCATGGGTCCTCGTCGGGACCAGTGGCGGGGCGGCGAGCGAGGCCGCAGCCCGCATGGCAGACATATAGTCGGCGGGTACAACGGCGGGTACAGTGGCAGCGGGTGCAACGGCGGCAGCGGTGGTGGCAGCGGGTACAGCAGTGGCAGCGACGGTGGGTACAGCAGTGGCAGCGGGTGCAGCGGCGGTGGGTACGGCAGTGGCAGCGGGTGCAGCAGTGGCAGCGGCGTCAGGTACCGTAATGGATGCGACAGCGGCGGGTACAGCGGTGGCAGCGGCGGTGGGTACAGCAGTGGCAGCGGCGGTGGGTACAGCAGTGGCAGCGGCGGTGGGTACAGCAGTGGCAGCGGGTGCAGCAGGTGCAGCGGCGGCAGGTACCGTAATGGATGCGACAGCAGTGGCGGCGGGTACAGCGGTGGCAGCGGCGGCGGCTACAGCGGTGGTGGGTACAGCAGTGGCAGCGGGTACAGCAGTGGCAGCGGCGGCAGGTACCGTAATGGATGCGACGGCAGCGGCGGCGGGTACAGCAGTGGCAGCGGTGGTGGGTACAGCAGCGGCGGCGGGGACAGCAGTGGCAGCGGTGGTGGGTACAGCAGTGGCAGCGGGCACAGCAGTGGTAGCGGGTACAGCAGTGGCAGCGGGTACAGCAGTGGCAGCGGCGGCAGGTACCATAATGGATGCGACGGCAGCGGCGGCGGGTACAGCAGTGGCAGCGGTGGTGGGTACAGCAGTGGCGAGTATGACGGCAGTTGGCCCAGCAGGGCGAGTGTGACAGCGGTTAGCCCAGCAGGGGCGGATGCAGCAGCGGCGGGCCCGGCAGGGGCGGATGCAGCAGCGGTTGGCCCAGGAGGGGCGGATGCGGCAGCGGAGGGCCCAGCAGGGGCGAGTGCAGCAGCAATTGGCCCGGCAGGGGCGGATGCAGCAGTTGGCACAGCAGGAGCGAGTATGGCAGCAGTTGGCCCAGCAGGGGCAAGCATGTCAGCAGTTGGCCCAACATGGGCGAGTATGGCAGCAGTTGGCCCAGCGGCGGCGGGCCCGGCAGGGACGAATGTGGCATCAGTTAGCCCAGCAGGGGCTCGTATGGCGGCAGTTGGCCCAGCGTCGGCGGGCCCGGCAGGGGCGAGTATGTCAGCGGTTGGCCCACCAGCGGCGGGCCCGGCAGGGGCTCGTATGGCGGCAGTTGGCCCAGCAGCGGCGGGCCCGGCAGAGGCGAGTATATCAGCAGTTGGCCCAGCAGCGGCGGGCCGGCAGGGGCGAGTGTGGCGGCAGTTGGCCCGGCAGTGGCGAATGTGGCATCAGTTAGCCCGGCAGAGGCGAGTATATCAGCAGTTGGCCCAGCAGCGGCGGGCCCGGCAGGGGCGAGTATATCAGCAGTTGGCCCAGCAGGGGCGAGTGTGGCGGCAGTTGGCCCGGCAGGGGCGAGTGTGGCGGCAGTTGGCCCGGCAGGGGCTCGTATGGCGGCAGTTGGCCCAGCAGCGGCGGGCCCGGCAGGGGCGAGTATATCAGCAGTTGGCCCAGCAGCGGCGGGCCCGGCAGGGGCGCGTGTGTCAGCAGTCGGCACAGCGGCTCTCGGTACTGCAGCGGTAGTCACCGCAGTGGGTGCACTAACAGCGGTGGGCGTGGAGGCGGACGTCCTAGATTTGGAACGTGTGGCGTGCCGTGTCCCGAAATATGTATCCTTTCGGGTGGTCATCCCACTTCTGAGTTGTAAACACCTAATTATTAAGTACAAATGATAAAGATTAGTTTGTATTAATCGGATTTAATCTTTGGGCTTTGCGCAGATGCAACTTGCTCGTTGCATCGCCGGAAGAGAAGAGAGACCCCGTCTCTCGACCTATCGAGGACTTATCGCTAACAATCGATACTTATTCCTAACAATCGATACTTATTACTAACAATCGATACTTATTACTACAATCGATACTTATTACTAACAATCGATATATATACATGAGCATTTAACAGACTTTAAATAATTGGAATCTTACAATGTATTATCAATTTGTTGGTGGAATAATTGAGTGTGCAATTGAATTTTTTTATAAAGTCAAGCCCTAGGATTCCGTTACATGGGATGGGAAAATCATTTTCTATTACTTGGAAATTATGTACCGTTGAGAGGTTGCTGATCTTAAATTTGGTTTCACCTATTGTAAATAGGACGTCTTTGACTATTCCACTAAGTTTTGTCCGTCTTTGTATGTTTCTATTTTGGTAATTATTATTATAATTTCTATTATTATTGAACGAGTTCCTATTTGTGTAATTGTTTCATTTAGTATAAAACATGCTGTTATGCTGTTCCATATTTGTAGATGTATTTACAAATTTAGCTGCTTTTATTTCATTGATTAATTCCAGTGAATCTATGAAACTTTGAATTGTTTCTACTCCACCATCATACTTCTGAATCAGCTTAGAAGCTGTTTTAAGAAATTCAATCTTTGTTTGCACCATCTTTGGTTTTGTATTATCTTGAATGTCTTCTGGGTTATCTTTTACACCTTATATATCTTGAATGTCTTCTGGGTTATCTTTTACAGCTGGTTCTTCTGTGTCTTTTGCTACTAGAGGTTCAAAAGTTGCTTCTAGATTCGAATCTACCGGTATTGTGAATTTTATATTATGTTTTGTTACTATACTTATTAGTTGTTTATTTAAACAACTAAAAAAAATGAAGTAAGTAAGTCGTCTCGCCGACTTAGGTATACCATACACCAGTAAAGCAAATATTTCAACTTTATTAAACCAATGCATTTTCACATGCTTCTTACAAGCATATCTTAGTATCTCGCTCACTCAATTATATGAGCACCCTAGCGCCCCCACCAGCCAACGGCCAACTCCGGCCTTATGGAAAAACGTTTAAATGCATAACTCGACTGTTTTTTGTCCGATTTTGATCAAATTTGGTATTTTGGTAGATATTAGTATAATATTTAAGTGTGCCAAATTCGATAGCATAAGGTAAAAAAATACGGGAGATATTCAAGTTTTTCAAATTACGGGGGCGGAAAAGGGCGTGGCAAAATTTTTATGCATACAAAATGTGTGCATTTACTAAGCGAATATACATATCAAATATGGTGTGTCTAGCTGGAATAGTTTTGAGATAAACGCTTTTTTTTAAATTGCGGGGGCGGAAAGGGGCGTGCCAAAAATTTGAAATAAACTTGATCACTCTACATACTACACGAGTCTACATACCAAATTTGGTGGCTCTAGCTCTTACAGTCTCCGAGATCTAGGTGTTCATACGGACAGACGGACGGACGGGCGGACGGACGGACGGACGGACGGACGGACGGACGGACGGACAGACGGACATGGCTAGATCGACTCGGTTGTTGATCCTGATCAAGAATATATATACTTTGTGGGGTCGGAGATGCTTCCTTCTGCCTGTTACATACATTTTGGCGACTTTAATATACCATTTCACCCTATGGGTGTATGGTATAAAAAGCTTCTGCTCTCTGACGTGACGGTCGTCTTTTTGCATAGCTCCTGAGTTTTTATTAATATTTATTGTTTTTCTCTCAGTTTAATAGTGCTTAGATTTTTCACGCTTTCACTGGTGTTGTTCGATTGACACCCTTGTGTTTTATTTCCATAATTCGCCAAATTAAATAGTTTAAACTGTTTTTCTGTTTTGTGATTAGTGTTTGGTGCATTTAATTTTTTTTTTTTTCTCTTTATTTTTTTTCTCTATTGTCATTGCTTCTGCAGTTGCTCCCCTCATCACCCCCATCATACCATCAGTGCTAGTGGCTTTGTTGTTCTATCTGCTTTGTGCTTTTGCTCAGCTTCTCTCCCGCATAATCACTTTTGTAAGGCCGCCTCTCAAAGCTCGGCCTATAACTGTTCTTGCACTCTCTCTTGTGCTGTGCACTCTAGCTGTTCTCTTTGTTTTATTTGTAATTATTGATTTCTTATCGATAATTATCTTTGTGCTGTGTATTTAAATTTTTCTATTTATTCTTATATACATATATAAATTTATTTATTTTTTTTTTGCCTTGTGTTTCTTTTGGCTTTATAATGGCTTGTTGTCTACCTACTTGAAAGCATTCTGATCGTTTTGATGATCAGTATAGAGCAATATCTTGTTGGCTTTGCGATAATCTTATTCACTTAAAATGTGCTGGCCTCAATGGCCGCGACTACGACAAATTTTCTAGTTTGTCTGTGTCAAAGCCTGAGCTTGGCTTAATGCGCTGGACTTGCCCATCTTGTGCCAGCCAGCAGCTTGATTTTAGCCGTATGTATAGGGATATTCGTTTAAATTTTCTTTCTTTAAACAAACTGGCCAAACATCTGTCTAACGAGTGTGACTCTAGCGTACATTTATTGTCGCAATTCAAGTTTGTTCCACCTTCTGAGAAGTCGCCCAAGAAATGTACCCTTGAGTTGCCTCGCAAGCAGTCGCCAGCACTCTCTATTACATCGTCTCCCATTTTACTTTCGCCTACACCATCTTCTTGTCCCTCTTTATGCTCTTCTTTTCAGATTGAAGTACCCATTACAAGCCCTGGTGTACCTCATTCTATCCCTCACGGGAACTCTGATCAATCACAGGATCATGCTAGCTCTCAATCACTTGCGGATCCCAATGCTCCTCCGCCTCCACTAACTGTAGTGCCTCATCGTAAACAATTATTTATCTCTAGGCTTGCTCCTGATACTTCTGAGTCGTCTGTGGCAGCTTACATTAGTAATATATGCCCTGCTAAAGTTTTAATTCAAAAGTTTAAGTTTTCTAGGCCTCGCGAAATCTCCTCTTTTAAATTACAGTACCTAATGAGTATTTCTCAGCTATGGTTGACACTAATTTCTGGCCAGAGGGCCTAGTTGTACACGAGTTTGCGCCCAATAAGCGCTCCCGTCCGTTGCCTGTCCACCTTCCTAATTTATCTTCTGCTTCAAAAACTAATAACGTCTAGTCTTTGCATCCATTATCAAAATCTAAGAGGACTTCTTACTAAGCTCTCGAACCTGTTCTGTGATAGCCAAACCTTTTCGGCTGACATATTAGCTTTCTCTGAAACTTGGCTTAACTCCTCTGTTTTGGATAATGAAATTCTTTCTAATAACTTTATTTCTTATAGGCTTGATCGTGTTGGTCGTCGCGGAGGTGGAGTACTTATTGCTGTCAACTCGAATCTGTGTTCAAGTGTTGTGCTGATTGATCTGCCCTTAGGTGTTGAGTTTATTTGCGTCGAAATTACATGTTCCAACTTTAGCTTATTTATTTCTTGTTCATATATTCCTCCAGCTTCTGATATAACGACCTATATGCATCATGCTGATGCTTTGCAAACTATTTTTAATCGTCTTAAAGATCGCGATTTCCTTATAGTTTTAGGTGATTTCAACTTGCCAAATATTTCTTGGCTTGTTGATGATAATCTATCATTCTTAATTCCTTCATCTCAACATGTTTTTCTTGATAGCCTACTTGAATGTCCGCTATATCAGTTGAATTCTTTCCTTAACTCTTCTAAAAGAATCCTTGATCTTGTTTTTGTCTCTGAAGATCCCTATCACCCTACCATTGAAGTTACTATTTCTTACAATTCCGTTACTAATTCATTTAATAACATCGCTAATTCTCGTCGTAGATGTTTTCGTAAAACAAATTTCAATCTTCTTAATAGCCTTATTTTCTCTTTTGATTGGTCATTTCTATATGAGTGCTGCGATATAGATCGTGCAGTGAAATTTTTCTATTCTGCTCTTAATTCTCTAATTGATAAATGCGTTCCTTATGTGAATGTCTCTACCGTCTCCAGCACGCCAGTCTGGTTCACACGTAGGCTCTCTAATCTCCGTAACATTAAATCGAGATATTTTAAAATATTTAAAAAAACTGGTTCGCGTCTTGACTATGCAAATTACTGTATAGCCAAATCTCAATTTTGTGTTTTAAACACTCAATGCTACAATAATTATATCGTTCGCTGTAAGGTTGAATTTTATAAGAACCCCAAAAGATTTTATAACTTTGTTAATTCCAAAAGACGCTCTAATGTATTCGATTCGATTATTTAGTATTTTTGTTGTTGTTATCGATATTTGCTAAAGTGGTGAGAATCGAAATTTAGGTAACCAGCTGGAAAAAGAATGAACTAAGTGGCAACGCCACACAGCTGATCGGTTTGTTTTGCATTGCTTTACATTATTTTCTATAAATGGAGTTTGGATAAAACAATAAGAAAAATAAGGCAAATGAAACTTATTGAACAGCGTGGTTTTTGGAAAAGTGTTCTTTCTTTCCTCCACGTGAATTCCAACTGATCGGACGTATTTGTCCAAAGTTTTAAATAACCCAATAGGGGAGTGCATAATAACCCCTACGCGTGTGCGAAAATAAAAGTTTATGCGTGTGTATGTGTTTAAGAGATTAATGTAAGTTAATTTCATTGCAATAATTCTCGAATTATTGTACGTTTAACTTATGCATTTTCTCTTCAACAGCATATAGTTTCCATCAAGTATTGGCAATTTTTTATTAATTCGCCTTACTTGTCATTTCTTTGAGACACATGTCTTCGGCAAACTTGCCCAGCAGTCTCAAAATTTTTGTGAGTGAACTGTTTGCGTCAGTCAACGGTTTGAACCGACGATCAATTGTGGAAATCCGAGAGTTAAATATATTTAACTTTTGCCTCGGATCGTATTAAGGGTAATTAAAAAAGATAAATTACCAAAATAGTTTTGTGTCTTATACAGTGTTATTATAGATACGGCGTTAGCGAAGCAAAGTGAAATTCGAATGTTGCAACATTTATAATTGTCAACATCGCATTTTCGCTTATCTTGTGTCACAGGTAATCCAGACCATACCAGCAGAACACTTGTACGATTATAAACCTAGAAGGATGTACAAAACCTAACCTTTTTCCCAATTGTAACCTAACCTAAAGCATAAAGGATGAACACTAGAAGGAAATATTCAATCTAACCTTTCTACGAACAAAACCTAACCTCACTCAAAACGTTATGTAAATGAGAAGAGCATTTTCGAATTATTTTGAAGTATAACCAAGGCGTTTAATTTGCCTAAGGAGATTTATTATTCGTCTTCGGAACGGACGAAATAACCAGGATTAAGTGAAATGAGTCAAAATAAGGCTCCCCAGTAGTTTAGAATCAATTTAAGATAATTTTACATTGAATTTCATTTCTTTTTGTTTGTTGGCTAAATGGTTCAATTTAAAGGAAATGGAATTCAATGCCAGTGTATATTTCGTTAGTTAATAATTTTCATTTTTCAGAATTTGAGTATGCATGTAAATTTACAATGTAACTAGATGCTTTAGCTCTATTTGGAATATGTAAACCTTCCTATTTTCAACAGAAACAACAACACAAAAATTAACAAGCTGTAAGTGTATCAAAACCAATTTTCCTTATATTTTTATAAATTTATCTGATGACCTGAATTTATACTGGTGAGCATTAGCATTTAATACATTGTCAATGGACATATATAGAGCAAGATATTTTTAGAGAATGAATTTGTGAGGATATTAGCGTAATCACGCCACATAAATGTATTTTTTTTTTTCTTTTTAACTTTTTTTTTTTTTTGAACTAATGTAAAAAGTTAATTATAGTAAAGTTAGGAAATATGAATATTAAGTAGTAGAGTAATCATTAGTAATAAGAACCAACATGCAACATTTGCAACCTATATAATCGGATTTGTACCGAGATTCAGCTATTTAGCTAAACATTGTTTTGAAAATGAAGAATTTTGTAGATCAAATTGATCGAACCTATAGCACGATGATGCTAATTATTTTGAATGTTTGAATAAATATTAAGTTTATTATGAATCATTAATTCTTTAGTTCCCTGATGTAGAAGAAGAAGTCCTAGCTTTCGTTTTGGGAGTCTGCGATAAATTTCGCTGGCAGGCTCATGGTAGGGTGGGTACAGACGCGGAGCGCAATTGTCATCTATAGCGCCTGCAAGAAGTGATGTCCGTAACTCTTTGTATTCTCCTCTAATAAAAATCCAGGCAAGGGATTCGGTTAATATGGATAGCCGACATACATAAAATACGCTGTGAAAATACTAGCTATGACGTTCACAAAGAACCCCCCCACAGGCTGTTTTGCTAGTTGTTTATGAATCCCATTGAGCAGTCATATGCATACTGAACATCTTCTTTAAAGTCTATCACACGCGTTCTCAATATAATTCAAGTGGTTCGGTTAACTCTAGTTGGAAATCGAGGTATAGTCCTGGTGGAACAGCGGGAGTAGGTTTATCCGTTCTGCCTCCATTTTATTGAGCAAAAGGATCGCAGTGTCACTAACCTTGTGTTTTGCTGACCTATGTCGACAGGGTGTAAAACAGGAGTGTTAGACTGCTACTTTATTTTATTGATATATATGAGTAGTTCTCTTTAGCTAATACATATATAAGGCGAGATGTCCCAATTTTTTTTGAGATTTCGTCGTCATGTGTCCGGAGTTATTACACCTTCGTTCCCGGTCCTGATAATATACCTAGTTGCATCCTTAAAATGTGTTCGAATTCCCTATCTAAGCCTTTATCTCGGTTATTTTTTATATCGAGTGAGACTTGTACCTTTCCCGATATTTAAAAAGAGTCTTTTATTATTCCGCTTTTTAAAAAGGGTAGCAAATCGGATGTTTCTAACTACCGTGGCATTGCCAAACTTTCGGCAGTACCAAAGCTGTTTGAGAAAATTATTACGTCTTCCCTTCAACACCTATCCAGATCCACTATTTCTCCTTGTCAGCATGGATTCATGAAAGGTCGTTCGTCGCTTACTAACCTTTTAGAATTGACTATCCTTGTACACCATGGCTTCTGTAAAAAGTGTCAAACTGATGTTATTTATACTGACTTTAGTAAGGCTTTCGATACGGTTGATCATTCTATGCTTCTCACGAAACTTAACATAATGGGTTTTTCCCCAAAACTGTTGGCTTGGTTAAAGTCATATCTTATTGGCAGAACCCAAAAGGTGTCTTTTCGTTCCCCGATATCTAAAACTGTTCGAGTTACGTCAGGTGTACCCCAAGGCAGTCATCTGGGCCCCTGTTATTTACACTGTTTATAAATGATTTGCCTTTGGCCTTGGCTCATTCACGCGTGCTCAGGTTTGCGGATGACGTCAAGATTTGTTATTCCTATAATGATCCTTCTTTCCAACAGTACTTGCAATCAGATCTCGATGCTTCCGTGATTGGTGCCACGTTAATAAATTATAATTGTTCTTTTATGACTTTCAGTCGTTTGTCTCCGTTCCTAGCTCATTACTCTGTTAAGTCTGTTATGTTAGATTGTGTACCATCGTTCAAAGACTTAGGCGTGATGTTTGACCCAAAACTTTCATTTAATGTTCATATTTCTTCTATTGTCAATAGAGCATGCAGCCTTCTTGGCTTTATTATGATCCCTATGTAACAAAGGTTTATACACTTCGTTAGTTCGCCCTACTCTAGAATATTGCTCGCCAGTGTGGAATCCGAAATATGATGTTCACCAGCGTAGTATTGAATCGGTACAGAAGCAATTCCTTAAGTTTCCGTTACGCGTCTTAATTGGGACCCGAGTCTTCGCCTACCTTCTTATTCTAGCAGACTTCTTCTTATTAATCTTCCTTCACTTTACAACCGTAGGCTCGTTTTTGGCATTCTATTTTTCCATAAACTGGTCAACGGCGAAGTCATTTCTACTAATTTACTAGATACGCTATATTTTTGTGTTCCCTCACGTCCGACCAGAAACTTTTTTCCTATTCACCTTAGTAGATGTCTGACTAACTACTCTTCACGAACCTTTTCGTGTTCTTTGCCAATCTTTTAACAACCTTTCTCACCTAATTTCTCCTCATCTTTCTGTCACTTCTCTTCGCGCTATACTTTTTAATCATCTACAGCGAAACCAATAATAATATTCTGGACTTGGATTGGTTGCAACTCATCCCTGACCACATTGGCTGTGAATCGGGGCATAGCTGGCACCTTATGCAAATAAAACACCTCCACCGGGTCGGGGATGTTTAGTTGTGTATATAGCTAAGCTATCTTTTTCAATTAATTACTATCTGTCTTTAGCTAAGGCTTTTTCGTCGACTGCAGTGTTAGTTGACGTAAATAAATAAATAAATAAATAAATAAATAAACTGTATATTAGCGCAGTGAAGATTTTACTGCTTGATTCATTGCATATGTCTGTAATGCTACTCTTTATTCTATTGTAACTCTCGAAGATAGTTTCAACGTGCTTATTAATGGTTTGAGGTGTACATAAATTATTTTATTTAGGCACTTGTATGCTTTCTGAAATTTTTCTTTCAATATTTCTATGTTCTGGTCCATTGAAATTTTGTTACTTTTGGTTTTATCTTTATTTAATTCCCTCAAAATAATTTTGTTCTCTTAATATTTCATTTTTATTTTCTTCTGTATAAAAAAAATTTTGATTCTTCTATTTTTTTTTCTTTTTTTTTTTCAATTTGCTTAAAATTCTATTTTCTAACATTTAATTGTTTCCAAAAAAATGTTGTAATTTTTCTTATAGGGTATTTAGATTCGTTATTGGGCAATTTTGATCTAGTGGAGCTTGCTGCGATCAGAAAGCTTTATGTGTGCTTGCAAGCTTTGTGAAATTTACTTGAGCTTTTTTAACTTTTTTTTTTAGAAGCTCGCTTTGATCGCGGCAAGCTTTACAACTGTGCTTATGTTGTTTGTGCAATTTTGAGTGCACATGGTTGATATGTGCTCTTCGTTAGGGTATGTTGGGGTATATAAGCCTGATTGGAATATATGTTTTGTTTTTTTTTTGTTTTTGTGTTTGTTAGGCCGATTGGAATTTAATATTAATTGTATACATACATATATGTTTTTTCTTTTGTGTATTTGTTATTATATGTACATATATGTATATATGTGTATATATGTATTTTCTCTTTCTTTTTTTCGAGGGTATTTTTGGCAATGATAGACTTATTCCAAAAAAAAAATTTGGCGGACAGTATATTCGTTTTTTTTTTTTCATTTTAGTTTTTTCTATTTTGTTAGTAATATTTATATTCAAATTATTTAATTAATTAATTATTTATAATGGCAGCGCAAAAATCGCCTCTTGCCCCAAAGGTGCACATATACTAGCACACTTTTTGTTTTTTTGTTAAATTTTTTTGTTGTTTCTGCATCTGCTGCTGTTGCTGGTCGCTGCATCTGGCTCTGCTGCTGTTGTTGCCTCGATTGTTTGGTTCTCTGGTGCACTTTTTCCAGCTCATCTATTTTGTCCAACAGCTTGCATGCTTCCGCCCAGGGTGGTGGCGGATCGTTGTTAATTTGGGCCAGTAGGGCCGCCCGCTGTTTCCGGAAACGGACCTGGTGGCCGCCTCGACGCTTCGGCCTTAAAACCAGGGGGATGGCCGTCAATGCGTCCTCTTCTCTCCTCCTTCTAGCAAGCTCTGCTCTTGCTGCTGGTTGCCTGGCATGGTACTCTTCTATGCTCAAAGGCCGTGGACCGTCCAGTGGAACTCCTGCAATGCCTTCTGGAGTGCTTCCTTTGGCATTTGTTAACGTGGGCTGCCCTGTTTTTTTTCACTTTGCCTTTTTTTACTTATGGCAAGGACTTTCTTTTTATTTCGCCTTTTTATTTGTTGCCAATGTTAGCAGGATCGCCATGAAGTAGGCGAAGGCAAGGTTTGACTTGAAGTAATTTATTGGCGGTATTTATAGGGGAACATTTACATTGGTCTTATGGCTAGTGTCCTTAACGGTACTTAAAGCTAGACATTATGCTTAAGTTCTAATTACTTATATCTATCCCTAAAAGTATGTGGCCTAATCCTATCCCTAAAAGTATAATACACTATTCTTATCTGTTGAGGAAAAGCTACAAAAGAGTGGTAAGTCAGACGACATCAAATGTACATATATGGCTTTACACATCATTGTTAACAATCGCCAAACTCTGTGAGAATTTTGAACTTTTTTGCATAAATTAGAAATGACTTATGATTTTTCCAAATTGGCCTCGACATTTTTTAAAAATTGTTCTTCTGGGTCACTCACACGACATTTTGTCCTGTCCCATTGAAAAGTGGACATTTACAAATACAATTTTATTTGTTATATTAGTATTTCAGCTACTAATACAAACCATAATAAAAAAGGGATAATCACGCATTAAAATATAATTGTGCACTTGGATATGTTTATATATATACATTGATGTATGTACATAAACATATTCACATAAATCTACAGCTAAGTATGATCATATATGAATAGGGATTCCCGGAGAGAAGGAAAATAACCCAATCTTCATTCGTTGAATTCAAAATATGAACTGATTTTATTTACTAAGTGTTGTGTGTACATGAACTCTTAAACACTAGGAGGCGACAATTGTTCTTAAAAATACTTATCTAATGACCCATGTTTTCGGGGTTGAAAATTGTTTATTCACTCGATACCGCGCCGCTGTTACAAACTTAAGTGTTTTCCACAGAGTGTGGATGCATGTTTGTTTGTTTTTAAGCATAATTGTCATATGAATCTTTATGACTTATTTTTGTGTTATGATTTTATTTCGTTTGTATATTTCTTGGTGCATCTGATTTGGTGAAGCCATTTCAGATGACACGATGTTTAATCTTAAACATTCTGCAATGGGCCGCCAAATGTGACGGTTTGGGATCTATGTTTAATCTTATGTTGTCTTATACAAATTATTATTAATATTAAAATTAGTATGATGACCAATATTAGGGAAGCATGACCGGTTGCATGATGGACGTTTAAGCCTAGTAAATCGACATGATCTTCCTTTAATGAATGTAACTGACTTCCTATTCTTTCTAATTCTGCCGTATGATTTACCAAGTTGGCTTCAACTGGACTCCACTCTATTTTTGGTATGCTACTAATATCGCTTATATGCGAAGTTATTATAGCTATGTAAGACTCTGACTGTACGCTATGATGAGCCACTAAAATTTTATCTTCTGCTCTAGCCGTGCAGTCTGGTCTGAGGCTCAAAATTCCTTGTTCCGGTATATCCACAACCTCCTGCTGTTCGTTACCCCATTGGACTCTGGCCTTAGTTTAGGTGGGACTTGAATAACCAACTACTGCTACTATCTAGTTCTACCCAATACGATCTTGGCTCAACAACCGTGGTGTATAAACAGTTCGATTTTCTATTCTGTTTCAAGGGTGTCAGTTCACAGGCATTATCATTGGCGTTACTCCAAGGCCAATTTCCTTCACATGTTCTCCTGTTTGATTGCCAGGTTCGACATTTCTGCATTGCTGAATCTGACATTAAATGATACGAGTCTATTTCAAAATTATATATAAGTACTGACTGTTTATATAAACTGTTACCAATTGATTACTGACCAATCGAACGGGAATTGGAACATCTGTATTTTTTGTCAACAAAATTCCTTGGCTGTTAACAGAGCATATATGTCTTTAACTCACTTCCGCTCCTTTTACCTGGCAGTACTAAGTTTCAGATAATTTTTCTTTATCTTGGTTATTTCTACTTTCATTTGGCTTGGTTTTAAAATATTGGTATTAATCTACATGGTTAATTTCTATCAATAAACTAATAATTCTGTTTGAATTTTTCACATTCATCAACCACGGAGCTTAATTGATTATAATCATGAAAAACCGAATGGATTCTCTATACACGTAATAACTTTCTTTAATAATTCTGTCATATTTTCAATCCGGTTGTTCATGTTGCCAAGTTTTCATTTATCTCATTTATGGTAGTCTTAAGAATGTTTGCCGTGGAATCTACCACCGATGTCTGCTTTCTCTAGATGCTTTAAATTCTGCTGATTTGTAAATAAGTTTCTCATGTTTTCTTCCATTGTATCCTATCGTCCGCATCCATGACACCGAATAATATATGTACAGTGAACCCATGAATTCAAACGGTGCTCGCTTGCGTTGTCTTTTGTTGAATCATGAATAGCATATTATTTTCCTCAATATCTTAATTCGCTTAACCGTGTTGTTTAATACAAAATGACACTGGTCTTCGAAATTATACAGTTTGGCATAAGTACTCAATTTGGGAATCATTCAGTCACCTTGACTGAGAATTTAAATATGCCGACATGTTATAGTATAACCAGATCCATAGACGCTTCTACTTCCACTTCACCCATTGGATCTCTAATACAATGCGGCTGTTGGGTTAGTTCTTTTACCGTTATTTTGTCGATTATCTTTAATGCTTGCTGGCATTCGAAAGTTGCAAAGCAGCATCAACCATTGCTAACATCATTACGGTTCTATTTTGGACAGATACGAACCTGGTACCTTTTCGACATCGGTTCTCCTCCATGTCTTCTGATGATTTTACCCCATAGTGGATTTATTTTATGGCCTTGTAATTGACCTTCCTGCAATTTGACTTTTACCACTCTTACTTTATCATACCTGCCTTTGTGATTTCCTCAATCTGCCCAAGGCCACCTGGTGGGTGACAATTTCATCTTTGATCAGGACGACCTGTCATTCTCTAAGTTTTCTGTGGTTCGTCGCCACTTATTCTTTGCTGGAGAGTATATAGATATTCGTCTTTCCATTTTAACCAGAAACTTTTTTTATTTTCTGAATTAATTTCCATCTGTCTAAATTTCCAATTTTTTCTTCTGATATGGACTCGTCTGCTTCTAATGTAGGTCTTCCAATTAGAAATGCCGGGAGTTACCTCGTTGTTGTCCATATCTTCACCGTCGTATACACGGACGTGAGTTTAACACGGATTCTATTTGGCACAACAATGTTGCCAGTTCCTATGTGAGGTTACTGTCTCCTATAACTCTTTTCAGGTGATACTTAACCGACTTTACCCCAGCTTCCCATATACCTCCGAAGTGAGGTCCTGCCGGGGGGCTAAAATGCCAGCTAATCTGTTCTCGCTCTAGCACAGGGGCCACCTGAACGTTGTCTTGAACTGCTTTTTTGAATTCTTCATCAAGCCTCCTAGCCGCACCTACAAAATTTGTACCATTATCAGAATAAATGTTAGCGCATTTACCCCGTCTTGCAACCAATCTTCGAAATGCTGCTAGGAAGGCATCAGTTGTCAAGTCACTAACAACTTCTAAATGCATTGCCTTAGTTGACAAGCAAACGAATACAGCTATGTATCCTTTGAATGTTTTTTGTCCCCGGTTTTTTGAGCACCTTATATGATATGGACCGGCAAAATCAATCCCGTGTTATGAAATGGAGATGACACCGTAACCCTATTTTTGGGCAGGTTACCCATAATTTGCTCCGCAGTTACTTGGCGTATCTGGCACATGTGACGCATTCCCTTAGGTATTTTTTAAGGGCTTCTCCTAAGGTTAATTCCTCCGTGTAGGGTTTCCTTATGAGCATCTTTAATCAACAGCATTGTTAGATGTGATTTATCCAAAATCACAGGATGTTTAGTATCAAAACATATGTTGGCATTTTGCAATCTTCCCCAACGCGTAATATTCCATCGTTATCCAAAAATGGATTTAAGCTTAAAATTTTGCTTTTTCATGTCAATTTGCTTGTTTTGCGTAAGACATGATATCTCTCTGCTAAATTGATATGCCTGTTTGCTGTTTAATTATAAAATTTTTAGCATTCTTAAGCTCATTGACGGTTAAGTATGATGGGTACACTTTATCTCTTTTTTTAATGCCAATAAATCTTAACACATATGCTGTAATATGTATATCTGGCCAGCTTATTCATACAGGAATACTTTTCAATTAGCTCCTGCATAAAACTACTCTCTGTATTTAATAGTACGGAATTTACCATAATCTCACCGAGCCACCTTGGCCCATTCCACCACAATTCACAATCTTTAACTTATTTGACAAATACCCCTTGAAGCTACATCTGCAGGGTTATCTTCAGATTTTACATGGTTCCACGTTATTTCTCTGATTAGGATATCTTGATTCACTTATATCTTTTACTTCCTTACAACTTTGCTAGTTTATGTTTGGTAGGGTCTAGTGCTTCTAACTGGCCTTAACCTGGTATGTAACTCTGCCTGCTTCTCCAACACTTTTGCAGCTTATTAGTGAACATTTTTATCTATAGGATATCGATATAATTATATAATGAAATTAATAAAATACGTATGTAAATATGCCAATACTTATAAACTATTTTAATTAATTTCTTATCTGATGATCCTGTTCGCTGC
>NW_025814161.1:0-148703 GCF_018902025.1 Drosophila willistoni | reverse complement strand
AAAAGAAAATAATGAAAAATTAAGAAAGAAAATAATAATAAGTAATATTGAAAAAAGAAAAGAAAATAATGAAAAATTAAGAAAGAAAATAATAATAAGTAGTATTGAAAAAAGAAGAGAAAATAATTTTGAAATTTTGAAAAAATATTTTTATAAAAAATAACCACATAATATTGAAATTTTTGTATAATACCACAAGCCATTTCCATCCAAGATTAGCGGACATACCGCTATATTTTTATTAATATTATTAATAAATTATATTTTTCGTATTCGCGATACCGTAACACCTATTTCCTTGAATTAATCCTAATTAAAAAAATCCATTTCCAAAATGACTAAAGACAACTGGGTTAAAGCCGCAGTCCTTCAGCAGGGTGGTATTCATGCAGCAGGTTCTGATGCTCCTACAGCATCCACCTCAAGTGCATCAACCCCAAATAGAATCGAGGCACTGTCAATACAGGGACTAGATGTAGCTATCCAGACAATTTTGTTATTTTGTCTCAGTTACAGGAAATGGTGAAACAATTAAATTATTCTCAGCCAGGACATATTCCCTTTAGGGACCAGACAGCTGGCGTTCAGGATGATTGGGCATGAAGTAGATAAAGTGCCAGACATCGTAAAGAATCTTGACAAATTCTCAGGTAGCCGTGAAGAGTTCTCAACAGGGTTTACTACCGCCACACAATTGATGAAATTGTATGCCCCCATTCAGGGAACACCCAAATACTATGCAATTCTCATGACCATTCGAGGAAAAATTACAGGCCATGCCAATACATTGTTGAAAGTCTATCGCACCGCATTACATTGGGGTGCAATCTCGCAGTGTTTGTTATCTGAGTACTCGGACAAACGAGATTTAAGCACTTTAGAATATCAGCTATTTACCATGACCCAGAAGGGCACCTCCATTCATGACTTCTACTTCGCCGTTTATCAACAGATGTCGTTAATTCTAGACCAAATCGAAACGATGGGTTATACTTCCGAGACTATGGAAGCCATGGCTAAACAGGTCAGAGATAGGGCTCTAGATACCTTCATCAGAGGTCTGAACGGAGACCTCTCAGACAGAATGAGCTTAGCTCAACCCAAAGATCTGAGGCATGCATTGCAATTGTGCGAGATGTTGGATAATAAGAGGGCTAGGAACATTATCGGCCATCGTGACACTCGTCCACCTGTAGGACCAAAACCCCCGCAGTATGCTAAAATTAACGTGCAACCTCAACGATCGTTCATACCAGCAATTCCACCCAAACCTTACAACAACAACAACTATTATAATCAGAAACCCATGCAAAGCGTGTTCATTCCCCAAAATAAATTCCCTCAATCTAATAACCCCGTATTTTTCAACGCACCACCGAGACCATTTGCCCCGAAACCTCAGCCGGCACCAACTCCAATGGATGTCGACGGCTCTATTTTAACCAAAAAAGTTAACTACATGAACAAACCGAATGTTAATTTACCACATCAATTTGCTCTCAAGAGAGTCAACCAGTCCACCGCAAATTTTACCAATAAAGTGCAGAGGCAATTCCATATCGAAACCGGTATGTCAGGTGAACAATATATCACCATACCGCCTTAAGAAGAGCACCAGGCTGCTTATCAGGGCCAACAAGACCCTTTTGAATTAGTCCCATATTCTGAGGTTCAACAATATCAACAGCAGGAGGAATATTTTACCTCATAAGGAGACAACTCAGAGTTAGTCCCACAGAACAAAGAGGAAACCAGACCACAATCACAGGAGTCTCAACAACCACAAATCGAGGACACCGTTAATTTTTTAGGTTACAGTGTTCCTCTTTGCCGTACTTTGTTGTCCGGGACAAAGACGGAACCACATACAATTTCTTAATAGATACCGGCTCGAACAAGAACTATGTCCAACCAGAAATAACAAAAATATCAAAATGAATGAACACAAGTTTTACGCGAACACTGTAAGTGGTTGCATTTTAATAACCAGCCATATCCATTTGGGTTTATTTAACGAACCCAATAAACCAATAACGTTCTTCCTATTACCTAATCTGAATCCGTTCCATGGAATTCTAGGTAATGACTCACTAAGAGCGTTAAACGCTATCATTGATGTAGGGAAAGATCTACTATATGTCAACAACTCTCATGTTGTTAAAGGGAAGCAGATGCGAGCCCATCAGGTCCATACGATCAAATTAGAAGAGCTCACTATGTAATGGTTGCGTGTAAATTTAAATACTAATTATCCGACGCACATTTGAGTTTATCGCAAACTATCGAGTGCGATCAAAAATATGTGGCGAATTCATAACCGTTTATAGTAATAATGCATCTCTGCAGAAGCTTTGCAGCGTAACCGCAGGTAACTTCATAAAGGGAGGGCTTTGTGAATAGAAGGGAAAGGGTATATAAGAACCTTCCACCCACACTTCCACCTCTTTTCATTATTCTGGCTTAACGACGAATTGCTTTCGTTCCCCGAAGAATAAAGTGAACAGTTAAAATTTGTTTTGTGAAATTCACCTAATAAATAAATTCACTCGGGTTAAATAAAATATTTGTAAGCCCAGCAACAAGCCAAAAAGTAAAAGGCAGCTGGAATAATTAAATTTTTTGGATACCAATCTCGACATAGAGGCATAGGAGGCGTAAGCCTAACCTAAAGACCTCGTGGTGAACCCTAGAACCATAGGTTATTCAGCCTCTACATTATATTCATTTCACAAGGTATGTCGACTAGAAAATTTTTTTACATTCGTCTAAAATCACATTATTCGATCTAGGAAAAATTTACGTAAATTTTGGCATAATCCGTGATAGACCTATCACCGACACCACATGGCCAAGACGACAATTCAACCAAACTCTACAGAAGGAGAAAATTAATTCGCTCGTGTTAAACATCAGTCAACAGTGACGTCATAGTTTGGCCAGTTTGAATGTTAGCTGTCACAAGGCGAAAAGTTGTGTGTAAAAGTAGAGAAAATTATAAAGTGGTCATACAGAAAATTTTGTTTGTAAATGAACATATTTGCTCTACGTCAGCAAACGCTCCTCTTAACACCTCTTCCTTCAGGCCGGCCTTTGGCAGTATTTCTGAAAGTATAGATTTAGTAGAACGTACCAGTCGCTCCCAAACGCCGCCCATGTGCGGTGAACTGGGAGGGTTAAACTTGAACTCCAACGTTGGATACTGCTGTTCCACAGCTGAAGTTGATATCCGTTCTATGTGCTCCTTCAATACGCGGCTGGCTCCTCTAAAATTTGTACCATTGTCCGATAGTATGGTACGCGGCACCCCTCTTCTGGCTACAAACGCCTTCAATACGCAAAGAAATGAGTCGGTTGACAGTGATGTAGCAATTTCTAGGTGTACCGCTCGGGTCGTAAGGCATGTGAATAACACGCCCCATCTCTTCTCGTGCCTGCGGCCCACTGCGACTTCAAATGGGCCGAAGCAGTCCACTCCAGTAAAAGTGAATGGTTGTGTGTGCGGCGATAACCTCTCCTTTGGTAAATCGCCCATCTTTGGTGGCACTGGTCGGGCCACTCGTATACGGCACGCTACACAGGCGTCCGCGACTTTTCTCACTAAAGCGCGTAAGCCGGTTATCCAGTACCGCTCTCGTTAACGACAATTTCATTGTGCAAATGGTAATTCTTCCTGTGATAGTACTCCACAATCAGAAACGTTACTCTATGCTTTTGCGGTAGTATAAGTGTCTTAGTGCTTAGTGTCCATATCTACTCCTTCAATTCTGTCGATTCGTCCTTTGATACGTAGCACTCCTAACTCGTCCAGGTAAGGAGTGCACTTAAATAGCTTACTTTTCCTATTTGTTATGCTATGTCCTTGGTTTAAGCATCTGATCTCTTCTGGAAACTCCTCTTCTTGGCATGCACGAATAAAAACTGCATCGGTTTCCACATAGCGGTTTATAGCCAAAATGTTCATCAGTTGTTCTCCGCAAGGCCTCTTACATATGCCTTGCAAAAAGTTTAGAACTCGCTTTTGTACCGCCCGTAGCTTTTCCAACGTTCCGAATCGTTCCGGATCAGGTGTGATGCAAGCCAAACTAGAGTTCCCTTTGACTTTCTCCTCGTGGTGCAAGATACTTTCACTCGTCTTGCTCGGGCTCTGCTCCATGCTAGGCCATTGTGTCTCTTGTTCATACAAGAATCTCGGGCCAACAAACCACCTTGAATTCCCGGTCATGTCTGGCATCTTTGTCCATTTCGTGCCATCGTCTGCAACGTTATGCTGGGTGGGCACCCATCGCCAAGATAGCACGTCAGAGTCTTCCAGAATTTCTCCAACTCGCAATGCCACAAATTGATTGTATTTGCGGGCATCTGATCTAATCCAGCATAAAACGTCCTTCGAATCCGTCCAGAAAATACGCTGACATACGGTTACTGAGAGTTCAGGTTCGATGAATTTCGTCAGCCGTAAACCTAAAACAGCAGCCATCAGTTCCATCCGTGGTATTGAGACTGGCTTCAAGGGGGCCACTCGTGTCTTAGACGCTACCAGGGAACAGTGGACTATTCCATCCACTTCTGCTCGCAGGTACACAAGCGCTGCATAAGCGTTGATGCTGGCGTCCACAAACGTGTGAAGTTGTACTCGTCTTGCACAACAAACCTTCGGCATGCACCTTGAAATCCTCACTTCGTTGATTTTGGGTAACAGCTTCACCCAAATTTTCCAGTCTGCTTGGTCCTCTTCCTGAAGAGACTCATCCCAATCCGTTCCTGCTCGCCAGATATTCTGCAAAATAATTTTAGCACGAACAGTGAAAAAGCCAAGCAATCCAAGTGGGTCAAAAATTGACATAACCACACTTAACACAGTTCTTTTGGGCGGATAGTCTTTCGATGCTCTTTCAAGCAAATCCGGCTTGACTACATACGTAAGTTGATCTGTCACGGGCAGCCACCACATGCCTAAAACCTTATCTAGCGTTTTTTCAAGGAATCCCACCTCCCTAGGCACGTCTCCTTCTTGGTTCTTGAGCGCTCTCACTACGCTCGCAGAATTCGAGGTCCAGCGCCTCATGTTGAATCCACCCTCCAAGTGAATTCTCTGCACCTCCATGGCCAACTCCGTCATCTCGTCTTCGGTGTTTGTCGACTCGAGCCAGTCGTCGACAAACGTGTTTCTACAAATGGCCGCAACAGCTCTTGGAGATTCTTTTCTGAACCGCTCTGCGTTGCGATTCTTTATGTAATTAGCTAAGGCCGGCGAGCAGGAAGCACCGAATGTCATAACCTGCATCACGTACGTTTCTGCCGCTTTAGCCGAATTTCCACTGCGCCATAGAAACTTCTGAGCCGTCTGGTCCTCTGGGCGCACTCTTACTTGGTGAAACATCTCACTTATGTCACCAGCCACTGCTACTGGTCGCTCCCGAAAACGTATTAACACGCCAACTAGAGATGCCAGTATATCGGGGCCCTTTAGCAAGACGTCGTTTAATGACGTGCCGTTGACTTTCGCAGCTGCATCCCAGACCAGCCTCGTCTTGTTCTTGTTTGGGTTAGTGACTGTAAATATAGGAAGAAACCATGAACTTTTACCCTTATCTAGCTCACTTTCTGTTAATC
Source organism: Drosophila willistoni (assembly GCF_018902025.1). Lineage (NCBI taxonomy): Eukaryota > Metazoa > Arthropoda > Insecta > Diptera > Drosophilidae > Drosophila > Drosophila willistoni. The sequence continues at coordinate 143,090 of NW_025814161.1, read as the reverse complement.
TCCGGATGTATCCCTTTTCTTCATAGCTTTGCATAATGTCCAACATAAAGCTTTTAAGATCGATGTCCTTTGCCATTTTCGCTTCTAAACACTGAAGACGCCTCATGGCCATTGAGTATGAATCCGGTAGATCTACTTTGTCGAACCTCCATAACAGTCCAGTTTGCCAACGTTTGTCAATCGGGCAATAACTTGTGGTCGCCTCCATAATCTGCAACGCGCGCTCGTCGTCTTTCGATCTTAATGGCTTACTTGGCACACGTGTTCCCGAGGACTCCATAGCAAAGTATTCTTTCATTGACGCATCCAAAGCGCCCATGCTGCTCGCTTCATTGCACTCACATATGTGCAATATGTGTGAGGACGCTGGAGCGGCGTCGCTGTGCCGGCCATACACAGACCAGCCCAATCTACAGCGCGCCGCGACCACGTCGTCTCCTTCGGACTCCCGTATCTCCAAAGGCACACAAACTTTCAAATTATCCAGACCAATAATTAAGCTTGCTTTTACGTTACAGTAACTTAAATTTGGTAAATACTGTAGATGCTTTCTCGATGTTACCAGTTCGTCGGTAACTGTTTGCGTAGGCAAGTCTAGCTTACGTACCGTGCGCAAACTCTTGAGTTCAAATTGCGTCGCACCTTGACACATCGACGACACTCCGACACTCACATACTTGGACGCGCTTTCCGTTTGAGTGACTTGACTGGTCCACTTTAAGCACAGTTCTTCGGCCGGGCCATCTAGTCCTAACTCGTCTGCCAGAGTTTCTTCAATCAAAGAGCAAGCGGCTCCCTCGTCCAGTAAGGCATATGTCGCTAAATTTCGCTTCCTTCCGTATAACATGATTGGCATATATCTGAATAAAGCCTTGCTTGTTATATCTCCATGGAATAAGATTGGTGGATGAATTGGTTTATCATCCTCATTCGTCTGCCACTGCGATTTGCTTTCCTTGTAGTCCGCTGTCTCGTGGATCAACGAGTGGTGTATCTGCCTGCACCCATCGACACCACAACTTCTTTTACTTTTGCAATTCCGTATCACGTGCTGATCAAAACAACAATAGCAGAGCCTTTTTTGCCGCACGAACTCCTTTCTCTGCTTTATGCTCATTTCTCGAAAGAGGCGACAGTCTGCTACGTTATGACTCCCTGCACATTTGGGGCACAACCGGATGCGTACTTCTTGTGTTTTCGATTCCTGACTAGATCCACTTTGCAATTCGTTGTGCAGAAAAATTCGCTCTTTGGTTCTCTTTGCTCCATCCTTAGCTGGAACTGTATACGGCGTAACCATTGAGGCACACATTGCAATGCCAAACAACCAATTGTCAAAGATAGACAAGTTAGCCACACATCCAATTAGAGTCATTCGGTGTCTTCCCCAATCGAGTTTCAATTCTCCCGGCAACTTATCGACGAGCTCGCCTAGTAAAGCTGGATCGTGCAGATACTCTTTAAGCCCAATTGCGACCAGTGTCGCGCAATAGTTCTGCACTGCCAAGGCTAGCTGAATAACCGAATCCAAATTATTTAAGCGTGCCGCTGGTTCTTCTCTTAGTTTCCTTTGTAGGCTCGAGTGAATAATCTCCGGTCTTCCATAAAGCATCCGTAACGTACCGATTGCATACGGCACCGTCTCTGGACACATTAGCTTTCCTCGAACGGCATCCCAAGCCGCTCCTTTTAAGCACTTTTGGAGCCGAATAAGATTCTCTTCGTTACTAATTCCACATCTTTCAGTAGATTGTTCGTAGTGGCTTATAAACAACAACCACTCTTCTGGCTTACCGGAAAACACGGGTAAGTCTTTGTTCAGTACTTGGCGGGCCGCTATCTGTTCCGATGACAATAGAGTTTTCTTGTGTCCTAAATCCGTAGAGTGCACTCCAGGGCTTAACGTCAAGTGTCCGGTAGCCGGCCGTTGGATTCCAGGTCCATGCTGCATTCCACCCGCGTTACTTTGTCCTTGGGTCCACAATCCGTTATGAAGATTAGCTGTATTGGCCAGAAAAGGTAGACTCACTCCTTGAATAGTCGATTGCGCCAACGCAGGTACGGACCACGGAGCTAGATCAATTTTACTGGGCCGTTTAATTGCCGTACCGTTTCCTGCGTGACTCTCGAACATTCCATTAAGCACTGACAAACCGTCGCCTCTGGATGGCGTTGACATCGTTGGTGTATCAGTTTCTCTGTCGCTTGAGACCGCTCCATTCTCAGTCGCCTCAGCGCCGTCTTCCTGACTCTCAGCGCTAGGTTGAACTGGTACTCTATCACTGTTGCTCATTGCATATGTTGCGTAACAATGAGGTTATGTTTGCCTGTTTGCACGTGGTTCACTATCTCCCTCTCTTTTCCTCTCTCAGCGAGCCGGCATGTAATCGTCTGCCGCGGTCGCTCTCACGAAGGAAGCTTCTGGAAGATTCCACGTTCACTGTCTCCCTCTCTCTTCCTCTCTCAGCGAGCCGGCATGTAATCGTCTGCCGCGGTCGCTCTCACGAAGGAAGCTTCTGGAAGATTCCACTCCAATCCACGTGGTTCAGAGATATTCAGACTCTGCTAATATCTCTGGAGCCAAAGAAATAAATATTTCAGGATGTAGAAAATGTTCAGGTCGTGACGTGGGACAGCTCCAAAAAAGTTCGCGAGTCGAACATATACCCCGAGCCCTCTAACCAAACAATTAAACGCCGGTTTTGTGTTGTATTGCGCTATATTCAGTTGCACAATTTGTGGGCATATCGATCGGTTAGATCGGTTGGCTGAAATCTTTATTTCAATGTTAATTCAAATTTCTCACATGTTTCTATTTTATCTTACATTTGTGTTTTTCTCACCTTTTCACGTCTTTCCTGCTTGCCTAATTTTCTGTGACTGGCGCGCCGTCATAGCGGGCCGCCGCTCTGTCATAAGTGCAAGCAAAGACAAAGTAAATTCTAACTGTTCTTCTTCGAATGAGAGAGAATAAAAACCAGGGGCGCGTTGGGTAAGCCTTTCTACTGGCGCGGGGCGGCAATTAAGCCTGCGCCGCAACAACAGTGAAGAGAAAAAATGCCCTTGGCGAATGAAATTGTTTTTGAAGAATAAGCAAATAAGAAAAATGTATTTTGAATAGAAGTCTAAGTTCCCACAACATGATTATATAAAAATGATAAAATAGATTGTGCACTTGGGGTCCTTTAACATATCCAAATTTTTGTCTTTTGTTATTGACCATGGACGGGAGGGTATAGATGCATAATGGCAGCCAACATCTAAGCCATACTAGAGCTAGACATCATATATTGGGAGGAGTTCGCGTTAGATAGCTAGTTGATTAACTTAGTGGTATTTTTATTGTCCTGTTATTTGCGACATTAAAAAGCCATACGTTTGTTCGTTTTTTTTTTTGAGAATGCAATTCTCTCTTTTAGCTTCATTAGGGACTCTATAATAAATTATATGTAGCGAGATGTTTCGAAAACTGCAGCAACAACCCATCCCACCCGGAATAGCTACGGTTACAAATTAGGGTCCCGATCCGCTGTAAGATCTTAATATCATGGTGTCAGTTTTTTTTTTGAGAGCCAACACTACCCTGCTACAGTACATAATTTTGGCGCCCAACACGTGGGACACACAGGTCAAGTTCAACGTTTATATTAGGTATAAATCGAAAGATTAAATGTAAGGATTTGGTCTTGAGTGGCTCATGATAATGTGACTCGTCAAAGGGAAGTTTTTTTATTAATTTATTTGCACAGTGTATGGAATTTGAGCTAGTTAGCAGAAGCTGATGGTTGTCAACCAACACTTTAGTAAAAATATTTAATTAAAGAACTCAAGAACCAAAAAAAAAAAAAAATATATATATAGAGCCTTTTTTTAATTCGCTCAGGTTTAAAGCCTAGACGGACCACAATTAGCTCGTTTTGCCTTCAGAGTGAATTTAATTTTTTTTAATTAGAAGACGTGGTAGTCGCGATTTGATTTATATACACATTCGAAATTCGAGTGATTGCGCATGTGATTACCATCGACCAATGTTACCGGTATAAACTAAAGTCAAAAGTTACTTTCGTTTCGCATAAGAAAAATTTTAAATTGCACTTACCCTGATTAAAAAAATTGTTAGTTAAAGATAATGTTTGAAAGGATACATACATGCACAATCTTTTGGAATCTCAAGGTAATGCCTAAGCGTATACTTGTCCAAAGATGAGCATAGTTATTAGAAGACATTTCTTAACACTTTTGAAATCAGAGAACTAGATTCAATAGATAATATATTTAAACTCCATCTATGAAAACGATAAAAAGCTCTAGAAAAAAATTATAATCTATTTCACATATTATATTTTCTTGTTCTGTGGGAAAAATTAAAGAACAAAAAAAAAATGCCTTTACAACACAGTACAGAGGAAGTAAATAATCCCGCAAATTCTGGGGAAAATATTTGCCTGGTCTGTAGCGAAACTCAAACACAAACGCAGATCAGAGTTATTACTATTTGCAAGCATTCATTTCACAAAGCTTGTATCCTAAATTATATAAAAGAAAAAGAAGAATGTCCAGCGTGTTTTACTAAAGTGCAGGAGAAGGACTTAAAGGTAATTAAAATAAACCAGCAAGGAAAAAAAGTTAGACCCGTCACCAGATCCTTTGCACGTAGCGTAAATGAAGACCCAAGAACAGAAGAGCTCATAAACGTAAACGTTATTGAAGCACAAATACACAACACAAGTCAAGCCGGCTTATTACCATTAGATGCAGGGAATAGTACGCAACATGGAGAAGTTCCGCAATCAATACCCAGACCAATTCGTCAAAGAGGTAGACCAAGTCGTCGAAGGAACACACGACGTCCCGTTAATCAGCTTTTACGTAACGAAATTAATCGAGCGGAAATGGAATCTCTTATTCAGCAGACAGTAGAACGGGTTATTTCTTCAATAAGTAGCAACGCGCAACAAAACAGTCATATTCGACAAAACAGATCGCAGAGTAGTAGCAGAAGAACTCATTATCAATTAATAGGCACAAATAAAGTGGCTGAGGTGATTCAGAAGTGGGGAATCCATTTTGATGGATCTTCTAACGGGTTACCTGTGGAAGAATTTCTATATAGAGCAAAAACGTTGACTCGAGAACATTTAGGAGGAGATTTTGAAGCTTTATGTCGGAATATACACATTGTTTTGATTGGCAAAGCTAAAGATTGGTACTGGCGATACCATAAGGGAATTGACCATCTTACCTGGTCAGAGTTTTGTTTAGCGATACGCCATCAATATAAAGACAGTCGGTCCAATTATGAAATAAGGGAACAAATAAGAGCTCGCAAACAGAAACCTGGAGAAACTTTCGAAGGTTTTTACGAAGCAATATGTCAATTAATGGATCGATTGCCTACAAGATTAGAAGAAGACGAATTAGTAGAAATTGTACAAGGTAATTTATTAGCTGATCTAAAGGATCGACTTCTTTTCGAGGAAATACGGTCAATCAGTCACCTACGTCATCTGGTACAAAAGAGAGAGAATTTTCTTAAAGAATCGAGTCGTATCAAGTTTTCAAATACACGAGGAAAAGAGATAGGATCACACCGAGTATATGCATTAGAGGAAGTAGAAGAAGAAGCAAGCACAATTGATGGTCATTCTCAAGTAGCAGCTCTGCAGAAAAACACGGAGAAATTATCTTGTTGGAACTGTTGTACTCAAGGCCATAAGTGGGAAGATTGTTTAGAAGAGAGAAGAATATTTTGTTACGGGTGCGGTCGCCTAACATTTATAAGCCCAATTGTGTGAACTGCAAGAAGCGTTCGGAAAACCGGCAAGGAGGGGCATCCCAGTCAGTGAGGCTGTCCCACAACCAATAGAAACCAAAAAACCAAGCCTATCCGATTGTTTAAATCAATCTAAAACAGATAGTCAAATAGAGAATAGCTCACATGTTAATCATAACCTTAGGTTTTTGCCTTATCACGAAAAATGGAAAAACTATCTAGAAATTAAGAACAGAATTTTTGAAGCACCGAAAAATAGAATAAAAAGAAATACACACCGAAGGAGGAAGTTTTTTAAAAATATAAGAGCTAAAAGTAAGATACTTATATCTACAATATTCCAGGACAAAACTGATATGCGTAGTTATGCACAAGTCTCCTTTTTACAATTTTCTGAATTGGGTTTGTTAGACACTGGTGCAAATGTAAGTTGCGTGGGTGCAGATTTAGCCCAGCAAGAATGGTCCAAATATAAACAATTTAAAAGCATGGGTTCCAATGTGAAAACAGCTGATGGAAAGCAGCATAAGGTTTTACGGGTTATGCCAGTAAAGCTCCAATATAAGGACCAAGAGAAAGATATGGAATTATATGTTATACCTTCTATTAAGCAACGTCTGATACTAGGCATAGATTTTTGGAGAATTTTTAATCTAGCTCCAGGAATTATAAGTTCAGTAGAACGCGTATCTGAGTTTCAATTAGATACAGAAACAGAAACATGTCCGTTAACTGAAAAAGAGTTGCAACAATTAGAGATAGTCAAGGAGTTTTTTCCTAACTTTGAAAAACAGGGCCTTGGTCGCACGTCTTTGCTAGAACACCACATTGATGTAGGGGACGCCAAACCAGTAAAGCAGAGATATTATCCGGTAAGTGCTGCAGTAGAAAAGCTTTTATACCAAGAAGTAGATAGAATGATAAGCCTAGGAGTAATAGAACCATCTCAAAGCGCTTGGAGCTCTCCAATGAGAATGGTAGTGAAGCCTAACAAAGTGAGGTTATGCCTGAACGCGCGAAAGGTGAATGAAGTAACTCACAAAGATGCATACCCATTGCAAAGCATTGAGGGTATATTTGCTAGATTACCGAAAGCAAATATCATTTCAAAACTAGATTTAAAAGACGCTTATTGGCAGATATGTCTAACAGAGCAATCAAAGGCGTTAACAGCATTCACAATTCCGGGAAGGCCATTGTATCAGTTTACAGTTATGCCTTTTGGACTCTGTAATGCCGCCGCAACCATGTGTCGCCTGATGGACGAAATTATTCCACCAGAGTTACGTCATTGTGCTTTTGGTTATCTTGATGACCTATGCATTGTAACATCAGATTTTCAGTCTCATTTAGCAGTTCTGGTAAGAATAGCAGAACAATTTCGTAAAGCCAATTTGACGCTTAACTTGGCCAAGAGCCAATTCTGTGTGACAAAAATAAATTATTTGGGCTATGTAATAGGTAGCGGAGGAATTTCCACAGATCCTGCTAAGATTTCCTGTATTTTAAATTGGCCAACGCCGAAGAGTTTGAAGCAAGTTCGTGGGTTTTTAGGAGTTTGCGGTTGGTACCGAAGGTTTATAAGAAATTTTGCAGGAATTAGCTGCCCGATTACTGATATACTGGCTACAAAAAAAACATTTACGTGGACTTTAGAGGCACAGAAAGCAATGGATAAACTTAAATCTCTTTTAACCACGGCTCCGGTATTAGCAAATCCAAATTTCGATCAGAAATTTTTCGTGCATTGTGATGCGTGCGATAAAGGGGTTGGAGCAGTTTTGGTTCAGTTGTCCAAGAAGAAAAACCTATAGCATACATGTCTAAGAAACTAAGCAAGGCGCAAAGAAATTATAGCGTAACAGAACGTGAATGTTTAGCGGTCATTCTAGCCATAGAAAAGTTTCGATGTTATTTGGAGTTACAGGAGTTCGAAGTTGTAACGGATCACTCCAGTTTATTATAGCTAATGAGACACCAAAACGTATCAGGTCGATTAGCCAGATGGATATTACGTTTACAAGCGTTTAAGTTTACGATTTCACACCGAAAAGGAAAAGATCATATAGTTCCAGATGCTTTGTCAAGAATTTGGGAAGCAGACATAGAATCTCTGGAAAAGATGGAACCAATAATAGATTTGGAATCATCAGCTTTTTTAGATAAGGAATATTTAGAACTCAAACAAAGGGTTTGTGAGAATTTAGAAAAATTCCCAGACTTACAAGTGAAGGACAAATTTGTATATATTCGAACCGAACATTCATGTGGAAGCGAAGAAGATAATTCACACTGCTGGAAATTATGGGTACCGGAGAAATTAAGATTAATAGCAATAGAACAAGCTCATGATAATATGTTATCGTCACACGGAGGTGTTCAAAAAACTATAGAGCGATTAAGAAGAAATTTATTTTGGCCTGGATTATCCAAACAGGTTCGAGAATACATAAGCACTTGTGTCACCTGTAAAGAAACGAAAGCTCCCAACAAAATATTAAGACCTCCAATGGGAGTACAAAGTGTTTCAGTCAGACCGTTTCAAAAATTGTATATTGACTTACTAGGACCATACCCGCGAAGTAAATCAGGACATATTGGTTTGCTTATAGTTCTTGACCATTTTAGCAGATACCATTGGCTTTGCCCAATAAAAAAATTTACATCAAATTTGATTCAGGAATTTCTAGAAAAGCAAATCTTTCACTGTTATGGAGTACCAGAAATTATTATCAGCGACAATGGATCCCAGTTCAAGGCGGTTGCCTTTGAAGCCTTTCTATCTAAATACGCAATTAAGCATATTTTTACTGCGCTATACTCACCGCAGAGTAACGCAGCTGAAAGAGTTAATAGATCGCTCTTGTCCGCGGTGCGCTCATATTTAAAACAGGATCAACGAGAATGGGATAAATTTTTAACAAATATATCTTGTGCTCTTAGGTCAGCACTTCATCAGTCTCTAGGATGTTCACCATACAAGGCTCTATTTGGATTCAATATGATTAGTCATGGCGACGAATATAAACTTTTGAGAAATTTACAATTGTTAGAAGAATCCATACCCTTTAGTAGAACAGATACTCTTACCTTGATTCGTAAGGATATTCTAGACAATAGTAAAAAAGCATACGAATGTAATGTAAGGCAATACAATTTAAGATCCAGTCCCGTTTCATTTAAGGTCGGCCAAGAAGTTTTTAAAAGAAATTTTAACTTGAGCAATTTTAGTCAGAACTATAATAAGAAATTAGGACCTCAGTTCTCGCAATGTCGAGTTAAGAAGAAATTGGGAAATGCGTATTATTTATTGGAAACTTTGCAGGGGAAAGAAATTGGAACTTATCATGCGAAGGACATTCGACCTTAAAATTCCAGTTAATCTTCCTCCTGGTAGTCGTCAGAATTACCTGTGTTTGTAATGGTTGCGTGTAAATTTAAATACTAATTATCCGACGCACATTTGAGTTTATCGCAAACTATCGAGTGCGATCAAAAATATGTGGCGAATTCATAACCGTTTATAGTAATAATTCATCTCTGCAGAAGCTTTGCAGCTTAACCGCAGCTAACTTCATAAAGGGAGGGCTTTGAGAATAGAAGGGAAAGGGTATATAAGAACTTTCAACCCACACTTCCACCTCTTTTCATTATTCTGGCTTAACGACGAATTGCTTTCGTTCCCCGAAGAATAAAGTGAACAGTTGTAGTGACCGGATTTTCCTCTAAAATATTTACTTTCTAAAGGAAAAAAAATTTATTGTTTTTAAATCAACCGCGCTTTCATAAAGAGCAAATAACAGAACGGTTACACTGATACGATCATGGTCAACTTAATTGCAGGGTTGAGTTTTAGCTTTGGGTACAGTTAACTGATGCAGGCGCATCGCCCAATGAAAAGACGCCACGTCGCAACATGTGGGAAAAGACCCGTTAGAAAGCTCTGTCCGCAAATTCTTTGGCATAAGACGCGTGGTTAAGCTCAAATTTATTCTATTCTGTTCTGCCGAAGCGATAAGTTGCATAAATTATATAGTGATTTTTACTTAAAGAAATTTCAAGTCGTAATACCACGTGGTGGTGGACAATCCAAAAAAATAAAAAGTTAATTACCAGGCTATCTAGCCAATATCGGTGCAAAAGTTGAAGACTAGTACAGTGTGAAACCTAACCGTTCGGTTAGTTTGTTAAAAGTGAAAGAGTCAAAAGGTGATATTTTTTTTTGTATAATTATGTGAGGTTATGATTCCCTGACCCGGTAAACTAAATTCATGTTTTCACAGTCCCAGCCGTAACAAGGTGCCGAATATCCGTACTAGCGCTAAGAGTAAGCCTAGGCCTCGGAATTTCGTGGATGAAGCTTCCAAATTTGAGGGCGACGAACGCACCATGGTTCACATACGGTGACGTAAGGCGCTGAAGGAAGGCCGTAAATTAGGCAAAAACATAAAATCCTCATACACCGTCTTGAGAGGGAGCTGTCTAGGCTGCTAAAAATTATTCGTTGTCATATAATCACGTAAATACCCTACCTCGCACATGTCGCTCGTAGGCCGAACAAAAATATAATAATCGCCTAAGTAAATAAACCCCAAGGTGGTTAAGGAGAGTGTTAAATTGAGTCAGTATCTCTCATAATCTATAAAGATTCGCACTTTGTCATTCGATTGGAATCAATCATAACCTAACGTTCCTTAAGCAACGGACTTAAACCGAACAATTCAAATTTAGTTCATTTTTTTTTGCTCATTACGAGTTTTAACCTTTTTTTTTTATAGTATTTAAGTAATCTCTAGTTAAGAATCCTACTTTAATTGTTTGTTCTAATGGAGCGATATGCGTATGGTAACCTATGGAGTATATTTCATTGTCATTTAAATAATTAATCTAAAACTGTTTTTTAAAAAAAAACCACACCACAGCCAATTCAACGTCATCTTGGGCCCAACGATTGCAACGGAAAACTGTGAAGTAAGCCAAAGTCGTGAGTAAAGTGTTAATCCTTTAAAATTTATATATATATATATATTATATTTGGAATATCTCCATATGGTTGGATCTAGCACATCCTTTTCTTTCTTTTATATTTAAGATGTTAGTAATTTAAGTCACTTTTGGATTTGAAAGAATGAAGTCAAAAAAAAAAAGAGGGCGTCTAACGGCTAGACACGATAGAAGTGAAACCTTCCGTAAAACAAACTGAGAGAGAATGAGACGAAAGCAGCATTAGGAGCGGGATAATTATAGGTTCATTATAATATTGCTATAAAGGTCATATTTTTTATTTTCTTCATTTTATTATTTTCTTCATTTTATTATTATTATTCATCCTCAATGTTTTCAATTTCAACAAATGATACGAGTGGCTTATGATAGCTAAAATATGATACAAGTGCTTTGGTTTCGATGTTGTCAACATATCTTTGAAATACCGCGTCAATAGTTGTTTTTGATCGTGTTGTTGATTCAGTGCGATTGTTACACATTTTTAAACTGAATGTTGTATTGAGAAAGTCAATTAAAGGAACCGCTGTGTCCAATGCAAAATTTACGTTAAAATCGCCACTTAAAATCATTGGAACTTTATCGTAATCTTTCCTAAGTATCCGCGATACTTCTGGTGTATACTTTATTAAATTTTCATGAATGAATTCCGTGATGCTATTTATTGATTGATTCGGTGAAATATAAATTGCCACAATTAAAACTGTTTTTCCATTGCTCAATCTGGTTTCGCATGCACATATTTCTCCCACTTTAGAGAGCTGAACAGACAGTGATTCTAGTTGCTGTGCATTCATTCATTATATATTTTGTGATACATTTTTATTTACTTTTTATACCCTTGCAGAGGGTATTGTAAAATTGGTCAGAAGTTCGTAACGCACAGAAGGAGGCGTTTACGACCTGAGAAGCTGAGTTGATATAGCCATGTCCATCTGTCCGTCCGTCTGTGCGTATGCGTTTTACTCAGCCGTCTTAAGAGCTATCGGGATGAAATCTTTTTTTGGGGTTTTTTATTACCCGGGTAAGATAAAGTATGAAAATCTTTAGGATCGGACCACTATATCATATAGGTCTAGAAGAAAACATTTTGCGGACATGGCTATATCAACTCAGCTTCTCATGCTGATCAAGAATTTATATACTTTATGGGGTCGTAAACGCCTCCTTCTGTGCGTTACGAACATCTGACCAATTTTACAATACCCTCTGCAAGGGTATAAAAAGTAAATAAAAAGTAAATAAAAATGTATCACAAAAAAATATATAAATATATAAAAAGCATTATGAATAAAAAGCATTATAAAAAAAAGTTCGACCATGCTGGGAGTCGATCCCCGGCCGCCCGATCGCCAAGCGAGCACACTAATAACAGAGCCACGTCGACACTTTCTAAATTGCCGTCGAGTTCTGTAGTTAAGCACGCATCTCATTTTCGCATTGTCGTTATGTCTCTTTTTAGAGACACGCGAGCACACTAACTACACAACTCGACGACAATTTACAAAGTGTCGACGTGGCTCTGTTGTTAGTGTGCTCGCTTGGCGATCGGGCGGCAGGGGTTCGACTCCCAGCTTGGTCGAAGTTTTTCATAATGCTTTTTATTTATAATGCTTTTTATATATTTGCATCTCATTCTCTCGCAGCGAGCACACTAACTACAGAACTCGACGGCAACTTACAAAGTGTCGACGTGGCTCTGTTGTTAGTGTGCTCGCTTGGCGATCGGGCGGCCGGTGTTCGACTCCCCCAGCTTGGTCGAAGTTTTTCATAATGCTTTTTATTTATAATGCTTTTTATATATTTGCATCTCATTCTCTCGCAGGCTAAATACTATAAGATCTATATGTGTCTCTGTTTAGTGTCGCTTTTTCGTTTCATCGAGTCTGAAATCACTCCCAACGATTCTAAAGAAGTTTTCACTTCAAAATATGAAATTTTGCCAAACTTGTTAGAAAATAAGTCAAGAAAACCCCAAATTATGTTCGAAACCGAAATAATGGATTGAGTTACTCTAATATGGTCTGTCAAGTATCCTTGCTGAACTTTCATAAGATGTCATAAAAGAAATAAAACTACATTGTTTTGGGACAACCTTTGAATTAGAACAGTTGTCATGGTCGGGTGGGTAAAGAAGAGAGACTCATCACATCTAAGTTCTCTCCCATTCTTTATTTAGATTCATGTTTGTCTTCTTTCTTTAGGTCATGGTGAATTGGCACCTTAGCAATAGTAATAATAGTAACATCACCTTTAACTTTTAGTAGTTAGTTTAGTTTTCTTAACGCGCATTAAATTTATTAATGATAGTGAGTGTGAAAAGGGGAGAAAGAACCCCGACCAATCCGACGAGCTAGACCCGAGCATAGCAAGAATGCGCATCCTCGAACCTGATCACACTGATGGTTTAATCATTTTGTCAATTCAACAACTAATGAGCGCAACGAAGCATAACGCTTTCGGAGGATCCTGCTCATGTTAAAGACTTATCCCCAACCTTAGTGCCTATACTTCTGAATCGAAGTTCTTGTAAAAAGGACTATGTCCACTAACCCCTCGGGACTTTTAGATGTTAACTAGGTTGAGTTAGAACTATGAACCATAACCCATTCTGGTCACTACATATATTAATAATTGGCGCCCAACGTGGGGCTCGACCAACAAATCCATAAACAAACCACTTTTCAAACATTTGAGGAAAATGCTCAAATGATGGGTCGTCCCACAAAGCTCGAATAGTCCATCCATATTTACAAATTTTAGGAACAACTAAAGTTCCATTTGATTACAAGTTATTGTGCATATTCTAGAAAGTATTTTGGTATCGCGCACGAGTACGATCTTTGGAAATGCGATTGCAATTCCAGAATGAGGATTGGTCGACCAAGTGAGTTTCGTGATAGCCTAGCCTTAGATACATATTTCAGGAAATGCTATGGTAGTAAAAATTTGGTTTAGATAGGCATGGAGGATTTATTTTGGAATTACTATGTTCTTGAGAGTTTCGGATATAGTCCAGTCATTCAAGCTTGTCCACTTTCAAATCGGCAATACGCATATTAGATACAGTAAGACCAAAGAAGAAAACAAACATTTAGATCCAGATAAAGATTAGACATCTGTGAACAAGTTGAGCAAGAGGAAAGGCAGACCTTAGTGATATTGAGAAAAGTTTTTTTTATTTAGAAAAATTATTGGAACATACACATTTAAAATGTTTCGTAGTAATGAAAATATAGCCCAGCCGGCAATAGAAGATCCATTTTGCGGTATATGTAATGAAGTAATGAATGCGACGGATCTGATAGCAAACGCACCATGTAGACACAGATTTCACAAGGAATGTCTTCTGGAGCATCTGAAGACAACTGCAGCCTGTCCGACATGTGCGACTAGAGTAGACCTAGACAATTCAGGAACGAGCAGAGATCAACTCAGATCACTTAGTTGCATTTCCCCTGGAAAAGCGTCTAGCATTATCCAGACGTGGCGAATTAAATTCGATGGTACAAAGCAGGGTATGAGAATGGAAGATTTCATCTACCGAGTACGATCACTGACACGACAAAATTTAAACAACGACTATCAACTGTTATGTGATCATTTATATTTATTATTTACGGGTAAAGCCAGCGATTGGTACTGGAAATTTCATAGTAACCATAGTAACCATAGCAACCTTACCTGGGAAAAATTTTGTGTCGAATTTCGTAAACGATTTGAAGATGTAGAGACAGACTTAGATATTTGGGAAAAGATTAGGAAACGACGTCAAGGGGAAAACGAAGTTTTTGACGACTACCAGTATGCCATTGAAGACTTAAGCGATAGACTTCAACAAGGCATGTCAGAAGAACAGTTGGTAGCACTCTTAATTAGAAATGCTAAATCCAGTCTTCATCATGAGTTACTACATCTGGAAATCACAAACAGGTCACAGTTACGAGTAGAGGTACGCAAGCACGAACAGTTTTATAACGAAATTAAATCATTTAAACCACGCACGCTTCGCTCATACGTTAACGAATTGACTGAAACCTATGAAAAGTTAGACCAAACAATTGATAAAGAATCATGTGAGGAAGTTCTTGCTATAACAGCAAACCCAACTAGTTCAAAGTGTTGGAATTGCGACCAATATGGTCACCGTTTCGATGACTGCTTAGAACAGCGTAGTATCTTTTGCTACGGGTGTGGCGCTAAAGATGTATTTAAGCCGCGATGCCCAAAATGCAATCCAACGGGAAACCGAACATCGGGTGTGTTTCCCAAACATCACAAAACACACCCGTAAAACCCGTCGAATATAGTTTTCAAATGGTAAATAGAGCCCAGGAAACACAAACAAAATCTATTCTAAGTAAAACAGAACCCTATCATGTTCGGTTGCAAAACTACAATAAGGTACGCGAAAGAATATTTGGAGGAATACATTATGTAAATTATATTAAAAAGCCCAGACGTTCAACTATACGGTTAAGAAAATTTTGGAAAGCGATTCGCGCTAGCCACCATAAGATCGTTTCAACCATCTTTACTCCGTTTGACGATCGATTATATACGGAAATCACCATAGAAGACAGAAAATATAAAGCTTTGCTAGACTCAGGAGCAAACATTAGCTGTGTAGGCGGAATGGCTGCCAAAGAATTGTTAGAAACCGGTAATTATAAAAAGTGCTCAGATAGAATCCATACGGCGAATGGAACACCAAGTAGAGTAGTAGGTAGACTTGAAACCAAAATTAAGTACAGACAAGTCATTAAGACGGTAGAGTTATTCATTATTCCAGAACTTAAACAAGACGTTTACCTGGGAATTGATTTCTTTAGGAAGTTTGGTCTACTAGACCTTATCGCTTCACCTCTAGAAGTTACAGAATTGGATGTAGGATCAGATTACTCAGAAGAACTACCGAAGTATCATAATTTATCACCAGAGCAACAGAAACGACTAAATGTAATAATAGGAAACTATCCATCATTCGAATTGGAAGGACTTGGCCGCACTAAGCTAATAGAACATACAATCGATGTCGGTTCAGCAGTCCCCATAAAACAACGAACTTGGCCCGTGTCGCCCGCTAAAGAAAATCTTATGTTTCCTGAAGTAGATATGATGTTAGCCCTAGATGTTATTGAAGAATCGAACAGTCCCTGGAGCAGTAACTGCGTCCTAGTTCAGAAAGGAAGTAAAAATAGATTGTGTTTAGATTCGCGTGAGGTTAATCGAGTGACCAGAAAAGACGCTTACCCTTTACCGCATATCGACGGTATTTTAAGTCGTCTTCCCGTAGCACAGTATATCACTGGTTTAGATATGAAACATGCATACTGGCAAATTCCTCTTGATGAGAAATCACGTCAATATACTGCATTTTCTATTCCAAATCGACCGTTGTACCAATATAAGATGATGCCTTTTGGTCTTTGTAATGCCGCTCAAACTCTTTGGCGTTTAATGGACAAAGTCATACCACCTCAGTTGCGTAACCAAGTTTTTGTATACCTCGACGATCTTTTGATCATGTCTGATACCTTCGATTCACACTTACTTTTACTTCAAGAAATAGCATTATGTTTGCGTAAAGCTAATCTTACCATCAACATAAGCAAATCTAAATTTTGTATGCGTGAGATAAAATATCTCGGTTTTATTATTCGTGAAGGACAATTAATGACAGACACGGACAAGATAAAAGCCATTAAAGAATTTCCAACTCCGACTACAGTAAAGCAGTTAAGACGATTTTTAGGATTATCCGGCTGGTATCGTCGATTCGTCGAAAATTACGCTACCATTTCCTTCCCTCTTACGGAATTATTGAAGTCTAGGGGTCCCTTAAAGTGGAACGATTCCGCTTCCTTAGCTTTCGAAGACTTGAAAACTCGTCTAACCACTGCACCAATACTAATCACTCCAGACTTTTCAAAACAATTTATTTTACTATGCGACGCAAGCACTGTTGGCATCGGGTGCGTTTTAGCCCAGGAACGCGATGGAGTCGAGTTACCCATCTCTTATATGTCCGAAAAATTATCAAAAGCCCAGCGGAATTACTCAGTAACTGAACTAGAATGTTTAGCGGTAATCAAGGGTATTAAAAAATTCCGTCCATATATCGAAGGACAAGATTTTGTAGTTATCACAGATCACGCTTCACTTCAATGGTTAATGCGCCAAAAAGACCTATCAGGTAGACTCGCAAGATGGTCAATGAAGTTGCAATCCTTTTCTTTCAAAATAATACACAGGCGAGGCCCGGAAAATGTAGTCGCTGACGCGCTATCTAGACAAAACGAGTTAGAGGTATCTGAACTTGAAATGAGTACTTCTATTGTAGATATACAATCGGTACATTTCAAATCAGTAGAATATCTAGAACTGATTGAACATGTTCAAAGTAACCAAGCTAAATTCCCTGATTTAAAGGTTATAGAAGGATTCGTTTATAAAAGAACTGTTTTTAACAATGTCGTAGAGTCTCGAGAAGATACATCATGGAAACTGTGGATTCCATCTGCCCTAGTACCAGAAGTCTTGCAACAGGCCCATGATTTACCAAGTTCAGCTCATTGTGGAATGGCGAAAATGGTAGAAAAACTAAAACGATGTTTATTTTGGCCACAAATGGTGAGCCAAATAAGAGCTTATGTTTCCAATTGTGATATTTGTCGTTCAACAAAGAGTCCAAATATTGCGCTAAAACCCCCTATGGGAAAACCTTTAGTTTCTGAACGTCCGTTTCAAAAACTTTATTTAGATCTCCTCGGCCCATATCCTAGAACTAAGAGTGGAAACATCGGACTCATCGTAATCGTCGACCATAACACGAAGTTTCATTTTTTGATTCCCATTAAGAAATTTACTGCGCCAAGGATTTGTGAATTTTTGGAAAGAACCATATTTTACACTTTTGGCGTGCCCGAAGTCATTCTTACCGACAACGGATCCCAATTCAAATCAAGTTATTTCGAAGCTTTCTTAACTAGTTTTGGTGTATCTCATCGGCTTACGGCTATATACTCGCCACAAGCTAATGCCAGTGAAAGACTTAATCGATCTATCCTTTCCGCGATTCGTGCCTATGTCGGCGAAGATCATACCAACTGGGATGTACATCTGAACGCTATTAGTGGCGCACTCCGGGCTAACGTACATCGAAGCACCGGGTTTTCACCATATTTTCTTACATTCGGTCAGAATATGATCCTTAACGGTAACGACTATACTCTGTTAAGAAAGTTAGATTTGTTAAAGGACGATACTATGTTAAATCACCCTGATTATCTACAACTAGCCAGACAAAAAGCTCAAGAAAATATCGATCACACACACGAGAAAAACGCACAAAGATATAATTTACGTAGTAGAAATATACAACTCAATGTTGGTGATCAAGTTTATGCCAGGAATTTCACCCAAAGCAATGCAGCTAAGAAGTTTTCTGCGAAATTAGCATCTGTTTTTGTACCGGCAACGGTAAAGAAGAAACGTAGTCCGTTTTATTACGAAATAGTAAACAACCGCGGCAAAATCCTAGGAGTTTTTCACTTAAAGGACATTCAAGTCAAGAAAAAGCGATAAAATTCCGTCCTTTTCAGATCATGCTGCTGTGATAGAGATCTCGCTTCATTATCTGTGGTGTAGTGACCGGATTTTCCTCTAAAATATTTACTTTCTAAAGGAAAAAAAATTTATTGTTTTTAAATCAACCGCGCTTTCATAAAGAGCAAATAACAGAACGGTTACACTGATACGATCATGGTCAACTTAATTGCAGGGTTGAGTTTTAGCTTTGGGTACAGTTAACTGATGCAGGCGCATCGCCCAATGAAAAGACGCCACGTCGCAACATGTGGGAAAAGACCCGTTAGAAAGCTCTGTCCGCAAATTCTTTGGCATAAGACGCGTGCTTAAGCTCAAATTTATTCTATTCTGTTCTGCCGAAGCGATAAGTTGCATAAATTATATAGTGATTTTTACTTAAAGAAATTTCAAGTCGTAATACCACGTGGTGGTGGACAATCCAAAAAAATAAAAAGTTAATTACCAGGCTATCTAGCCAATATCGGTGCAAAAGTTGAAGACCAGTACAGTGTGAAACCTAACCGTTCGGTTAGTTTGTTAAAAGTGAAAGAGTCAAAAGGTGATATTTTTTTTTGTATAATTATGTGAGGTTATGATTCCCTGACCCGGTAAACTAAATTCATGTTTTCACAGTCCCAGCCGTAACAAGGTGCCGAATATCCGTACTAGCGCTAAGAGTAAGCCTAGGCCTCGGAATTTCGTGGATGAAGCTTCCAAATTTGAGGGCGACGAACGCACCATGGTTCACATACGGTGACGTAAGGCGCTGAAGGAAGGCCGTAAATTAGGCAAAAACATAAAATCCTCATACACCGTCTTGAGAGGGAGCTGTCTAGGCTGCTAAAAATTATTCGTTGTCATATAATCACGTAAATACCCTACCTCGCACATGTCGCTCGTAGGCCGAACAAAAATATAATAATCGCCTAAGTAAATAAACCCCAAGGTGGTTAAGGAGAGTGTTAAATTGAGTCAGTATCTCTCATAATCTATAAAGATTCGCACTTTGTCATTCGATTGGAATCAATCATAACCTAACGTTCCTTAAGCAACGGACTTAAACCGAACAATTCAAATTTAGTTCATTTTTTTTGCTCATTACGAGTTTTAACCTTTTTTTTTATAGTATTTAAGTAATCTCTAGTTAAGAATCCTACTTTAATTGTTTGTTCTAATGGAGCGATATGCGTATGGTAACCTATGGAGTATATTTCATTGTCATTTAAATAATTAATCTAAAACTGTTTTTTTAAAAAAAACCACACCACAGCCAATTCAACGTCATCTTGGGCCCAACGATTGCAACGGAAAACTGTGAAGTAAGCCAAAGTCGTGAGTAAAGTGTTAATCCTTTAAAATTTATATATATATATATTATATTTGGAATATCTCCATATGGTTGGATCTAGCACATCCTTTTCTTTCTTTTATATTTAAGATGTTAGTAATTTAAGTCACTTTTGGATTTGAAAGAATGAAGTCAAAAAAAAAATATGCAATTTTGCCAAACTTGTTAGAAAATAAGTCAAGAAAACCCCAAATTATGTTCGAAACCGAAATAATGGATTGAGTTACTCTAATATGGTCTGTCAAGTATCCTTGCTGAACTTTCATAAGATGTCATAAAAGAAATAAAACTACATTGTTTTGGGACAACCTTTGAATTAGAACAGTTGTCATGGTCGGGTGGGTAAAGAAGAGAGACTCATCACATCTAAGTTCTCTCCCATTCTTTATTTAGATTCATGTTTGTCTTCTTTCTTTAGGTCATGGTGAATTGGCACCTTAGCAATAGTAATAATAGTAACATCACCTTTAACTTTTAGTAGTTAGTTTAGTTTTCTTAACGCGCATTAAATTTATTAATGATAGTGAGTGTGAAAAGGGGAGAAAGAACCCCGACCAATCCGACGAGCTAGACCCGAGCATAGCAAGAATGCGCATCCTCGAACCTGATCACACTGATGGTTTAATCATTTTGTCAATTCAACAACTAATGAGCGCAACGAAGCATAACGCTTTCGGAGGATCCTGCTCATGTTAAAGACTTATCCCCAACCTTAGTGCCTATACTTCTGAATCGAAGTTCTTGTAAAAAGGACTATGTCCACTAACCCCTCGGGACTTTTAGATGTTAACTAGGTTGAGTTAGAACTATGAACCATAACCCATTCTGGTCACTACACAGTTAAAATTTGTTTTGTGAAATTCACCTAATAAATAAATTCACTCGGGTTAAATAAAATATTCGTAAGCCCAGCAACAAGCCAAAAAGTAAAAGGCAGCTGGAATAATTAAATTTTTTGGATACCAATCTCGACATAGAGGCATAGGAGGCGTAAGCCTAACCTAAAGACCTCGTGGTGAACCCTAGAACCATAGGTTATTCAGCCTCTACATTATATTCATTTCACAAGGTATGTCGACTAGAAAATTTTTTTACATTCGTCTAAAATCACATTATTCGATCTAGGAAAAATTTACGTAAATTTTGGCATAATCCGTGATAGACCTATCACCGACACCACATGGCCAAGACGACAATTCAACCAAACTCTACAGAAGGAGAAAATTAATTCGCTCGTGTTAAACATCAGCCAACAGTGACGTCATAGTTTGGCCAGTTTGAATGTTAGCTGTCACAAGGCGAAAAGTTGTGTGTAAAAGGAGAGAAAATTTTAAAGTGGTCATACAGAAAATTTTGTTTGTAAATGAACATACTCAGTTACAAAAATTGTTGGAAAAAAAAAAATATTAATTTTAGTTGTCGGGGTTGTAAACGAAAAAAAAATTGTAATTGCAGAAGAAACGAAAATTTTTATCGAAATTAAAAGTGTCAATTCTATAACGAAAAGAAAGATACCCTTTTTCAGCGCACCTATGTTAGAGTCAATTTTTTCATTGTGAGTTTCTGTGTCGGTATTAAGCATTTAAAACACTAATAGAGTCGTATAATTCGGTAAAACCAAACCATAAAAAGTATATTTAAAAACTTCAAAAACCAACACATGATCCAGCTGCTGAAGGCCTTCATCGGTGGACTTTCCAAAATGTAAGTGTATTCTTTTTATCACTTTTGCCTTTTTTACCGCTAGAGAGCATAACATATGGTGATTAAGATTAAAGTGCAAAAGAAAAAAAGGTTTGACGACCACATATACCTATGTTATGCTGCTCACTCGCTATTATTGTTTTCTTTTATTTGTTTTATGCATTCTAAATTTTATTTGCCTTTATCACACATACAAACTACACTTACGAATGATCATGAAATTTTTGAATTAATTAAATTAAAATTATTAAAAGATATAAGTGCTATTCGGTGTCGCAAATAATTTTTTTTTAATAACCTTGAAAAAAATTGTAACTATTTAATTGCATCAGTCTGCATCACGATTAAATGTGGGGTAAAATCTGTTCGTTTATATAGTTGACAATAATCAAAAAAAAAAAAAAAAAAGAAAAAAGAAAAAAACAAAAATTAAAGAAAACTACAAAAATATGTAATACAATAGTTAATAATGAAGCGTAGATTTAAGTAAAGTAGTGGGAGAATTTATATACAGTGAAGAAAAAAAATGCCCTTGGCGAATGAAATTGTTTTTGAAGAATAAGCAAATAAGAAAAATGTATTTTGAATAGAAGTCTAAGTTCCCACAATATGATTATATAAAAATGATGAAATAGATTGTGCACTTGGGGTCCTTTAACATATCCAAATTTTTGTCTTTTGTTATTGACCATGGACGGGAGGGTATAGATGCATAATGGCAGCCAACATCTAAACCATACTAGAGCTAGACATCATATATTGGGAGGAGTTCGCGTTAGATAGCTAGTTGATTAACTTAGTGGTATTTTTATTGTCCTGTTATTTGCGACATTAAAAAGCCATACGTTTGTTCGTTTTTTTTTTTGAGAATGCAATTCTCTCTTTTAGCTTCATTAGGGACTCTATAATAAATTATATGTAGCGAGATGTTTCGAAAACTGCAGCAACAACCCATCCCACCCGGAATAGCTACGGTTACAAATTAGGGTCCCGATCCGCTGTAAGATCTTAATATCATGGTGTCAGTTTTTTTTTTGAGAGCCAACACTACCCTGCTACAGTACAACTAGTCAGCAGAAACTAGGATTAAGGATAAAGGCACTCCAAGAGGAGTACGAATCGCTATTCGCGATTCCAGTCTACACCAAGCATTACCCATATCCAGCCTCTCTAAGAAAAGTAGTAGAAGACCAGCTACAAGAATTATTACGAGATGGTATAATACGATCCTCACGGTCGCCCTATAATTCCCCTGTGTGGATAGTCTCTAAAAAGAGTGACAGCCTTGGGAATAACCAATATAGGATGGTCATCGATTATAAAAAGCTCAATGCAGTTACAGCTTCGGATAGGTGTCCTCTCCCCGAAATCGGAGCAATGGTTGCGCAGTTGGGCAACAATAAGTATTTCTCTGTTCTTGATCTAAAGAGCGGATTTCATCAGTTTCCCTTAAGGAATCTGATATCCAAAAAACGGCATTTGCTGTGAATGGAGGGAAATACGAGTTCACAAGACTCCCCTTCGGCCTAAAGAATTCCCCATCAATATTCCAAAGAGCTCTCGATGATATTTTGAGAGATCTCATTGGAAAAATCTGTTACGTCTACATTGATGACATAATAATATTCAGTCAATCGGAGCAAGAGCATTTCCGACATCTAGCTCTAGTATTTTCTACCTTGTCCAAGGCAAACATGAAGGTCCAAGTAGATAAATGCAAATTCCTAAGACATAGCGTTGACTTCCTAGGCGTAGTAATTTCAAGGGAAGGAGTTAAAACCAATCCAGAGAAAATCCAAGCCATTAAAAAGTTCCCTATACCAAAGAACCTAAAACAACTAAGGTCCTTCCTGGGATTAGCTAGTTATTACAGAAGATTTATCAAAGATTTTGCTAAATTAGCTAGACCCTTGACTGCGTTATTGCGAGGAGAACATGGCAGAGCCAAGAAAAATGTCTCAAGCAAGATCGAAATCCGATTCGGTGAAGCCGAAATCTATGCCTTTGAGAAAGTAAAAAATGCATTAGTGTCATAAGACGTTATGCTAGCATACCCTGACTTTAAACAAGAGTTCCATCTAACCACCGATGCCTCAAACATCGCACTAGGAGCTTCTCTAGAACAGAATGGGAGACCCATTACATTTCTTTCCCGTGCGTTATCCAAAGCTGAAGAAAACTATGCCACAAATGAAAGAGAAATGCTAGCAATAGTATGGGCATTGGATAAGCTAAGAATGTATGTATACGGCAAATCCAAGGTGATCATTTACACCGACCACCAGACTCTCACTTATGCTCTCAGCCCAAAAAACAACAACATAAACCTGAAGAAATGGAAAAGTTATCTGGAGGAATATAACTACGAATTGAAATATAAACTGGGTAGCTCAAATGTCGTAGCTGACGCACTCTCTAGAAACCTTACCAGCATAAATGCTAGTAGTACGTCTGCTACAGTCCACAGTGATGAAAGCTTAGGGTAGAACTCATTCCAGCAATGGAAGTACCCATCAACGTCTTTAAAAACCAATTGTTTATCCTCACTGGTGATAACGAATCCACCACCTTCGAAATACCATTCCCCACATACCACAGACATACAATAGTGAGAAGTAATTATTCCGAAGACAACCTTGTAACTATTCTAAAAGAAAAAATGGATCCGAGAATAGTAAATGGTATTTTCACTTCCGAAAGTATCATGGGGAAAATTCAACAAATTTTTCCGGAGCATTTTAGGAATTACAAGGCATGATTCACACAAATCCAAACTGTAGATGTCCATGATCAGACTCAACAATAAGATATCATAATTAAAGAACACCTTAGAGCACATAGAAATTCCATTGAAAATAAAAAACACATTGTATCTGAGTATATCTTCCCCGGTATGAAGAAAAAGGTAGAAGCAATAGTAAACTCTTGCCAAACGTGTAAACTCTCGAAATACCAAAGACAACCTCCGAATAAAGAAATACAACCAACTCCCATTCCGACATATCCAGGTGAAATGATCCATATAGTAATATATCCGCCACTCCATCCACTCACACCACTCAATTTCCCACTCCAATCACCCACATAACTTGACCCCCCTAAAATTCATAACGTTAAAGTAAACATCCGTTTTTATAAACAATTGTCCCCCTCAAAACCAAAGCGTATGAACGCTAATCCATAAAATTAACATAAACAATTAAACACTTGAAATAATAATTGTGCCCCTAACAACCAAAAGCGTGAGAACGCTAACTCAGCAATTAAATTCGGACCAATCAAATCATCCAAATATCAATCACGCCACCAAAGGGCTCCCAAATTTAGCTTATAAATTTAACCATAAGACATTTTTGTAACCAGTTCTAAGTTTTCATTCAAATAATAAAGTACGTTGCTTTTAACTCACAAAACATATCTTTTTTTTTTCTTATTGGGAAAATCGGATTTTTTACTATATAGACTTATATTCCACCCAAAAAAAAATCATTTTAACCGCAATACACAAATTCTCTAAGTACGCGCAAATGAAACTCGTAAACTCAAAAGTAAAAGAACGCCTTAAAGTAGGATGACCAAAACCGTGGTAATGGATAACGAAAAGGCTTTTAATTCTGCATCAATAAAATTTATCTTAAATAATCAGTTAGAGATAGAAGTCCACACTACTCCACCATATGTTTCATCTAGCTACGGTCAAATCGAAAGATTCCAATTCACATATACAGAGAGAATGAGATGCTTGAAGTTAGAGCACCCCGAAATGGAATTCGAGGATTTAATATTCAAAGCCGTGGATTAGTACATTAAAACAATTCACAGTACTACCAACAAAGAGCCAAAATTTATGCTGCAGTAGAAATCATCTACGTTAGGATTAATAAACGGCTAGGTTCGAAACTAACGTCTAGATATAAAAAAGAAATAGTAGCCGAAGATCTTAATACCAAAGTTAAAACCAGGTCAGGCAGGATAGTTCATAAAAACCACTCGAAGTATTGATAAACATACTCTTCCGACAGATTGCTTATGTTACCACTTTGCTGGGGTCACACAACCATACTAGACTACACTAAGTCAAGAGTGGTCATGTTGGAAACCGGGTTAGTCGCGCGCCAGAACGGAACCTCTAAAATCGTCCATGTCATCGAATTAGAAAAATATCAAATGGCCATATCCGTTTTAAAAGAAGTCGTCGAAAATTCGACAAACCCAAGTCCGTATCAGCCTTTTTTGGCCTATGAGATAACGCGGATACAGAATGAATTGAGGAGGCTTCAGCCGATGAAGTTTAGAAACAAAAGATCGCTTGATATACTTGGCACGGCGTGGAAATGGTTAGCGGGCACACCTGATCATGAAGATCATATAATTGTGGTAGATAATATCAATGAACAATTGGAAAACAATAATCGGCAGGTCATAATTAATAATTTAATAGAGAATATGATAAACTATTTAATTAAGATAACCAATACCATATTAATAAGAGGTAAACCCGAATCTAATAATAAGTCAAAAGAAATTGAAATAACCAAATTTAAATTGAGTCTCCTAAGAGAAGAAATAACAAATATTATTTACGTAATTGATTGGGCTAAGGCCAATACAGTAAATTCACTAATGTTGTCCTCTACAGAAATAGATTTCATCGAAACAATTAAAGAAGAGAGTCTAACATTTATAAACATCGAAGAATTAATAGAGTTTTCTGAGTTCAGTGTAGCCTCAGATGGTAAATCACTCCTTTATATTGTTAGCCTACCCAGAGTAATTAATGAAACATGTAAACAAATCCTTGCAATACCAATTAAATATCAAAAATTTATAGAAGAAATAGACTATGAGAATATCATGAAATGCAACAAGTAATACTTCGGGTTAACCAATAAGAGTAAATGTAAAATTCATTATGTTAAGACAATTTGTAAACTGGAAGATCTGACTAATTTAGAAAACAGTAAATGTGTAGGAGCCTACCTGCAAAGTAGGAATCCACAATGTAAGGTTATCAACAACCAGCACGTAAAATCCCATTCAGAAATAATGTCCGGTACTTTGCTGCTGAACCAATTTCAAGGGGACATCAACATCAATGGAGAAAACATCGCCCTAGAAGGCACCTTCATAATTCAAGCGGAAAACGCGACAGTAATTATAGACTCCTGGTATATTGTGAAGACACGCTTTGAAGCCGAGGTTCAACCGCCGCTGTTACAATTACTATCAAATAAGCAGCAGAGAGGTGAAAAGCTATCGCTGGAAATGATCAAGGAGCTACACATTAATAATACTAATAATCTGGAGCGTATCCAAAGAAACAACTTGATTATGTCTTCATCAAACTGGATTATTCTAACCCTTCTAGCAGCTGCGATGATGACATATTGCATCATCAAAAAATACTGCAGCCACGGAACAGGCAACCATGGTCCACCAATGGAAGTCTCAATCGGGCCTGTCCAATATGTTGTTGCGACCGAAGACTTCCGCACTTAAAGGGGGAGGAGTTAAGCACTTCTATCACAACTTATACCATAACATAGAAGCCATAAACCCAAGTCCGTCAACACATGCCCATTAACCGCATGCCCATTGGCCGACCCTATTTCATCATCACATGCAATACCCATTGGTCAACCCCACTCAATCGTCACATACCCATTTGTCGCATGATCGCCAATCCCAAGTAACAGTCCGATCGCTAGGATATACAATAAGCCTGCACCCCACTTTCCCAGGCCCTAGAGGAATGGTGTCGGGTTCGGTGCATACCCAGAATCACTTCACAAATTTCGGCAATAAACAAAGAATGGTCCTGAACACTTGTGTAAACAAAGAATGGTCCCACGCACTTAAAGTGGACTATTGGACTCAGCCAACGCCGCCGCCTGCGACGACGTCGATTACCCAAGCCTTCATCCAACATAATCGAACCATAGCAAATCAGTCTTGAGCCTAAGTTCAAATCATCCGGTAACTTCGCTTAAACTCCGCGGAATTCGCTCACCAAAGTCAGCATCTTTCAGTTATAATTAAAACATACTGTATTGTAATAAAAGTGACTTTTTAAATAAAACTTTATTTTTTTAACCCGTGAGTGAAGGAAGTGTTTAATTTACATAAGCATACCGCTCCTCTGCCTGCATTGCCAGCAGCGCAGCTACGCGCAGCTACGCGCAGCTACCGTGACAGTGGTCACTAATTTATAAAAAGTGACCGGAAGGCAAAGCGGACCTAATAAATAAACGGCAACAACGACCGCTGGAGGTGCTGAGCAGACTATTAATAACGTGTGGTAGGCAATCCGC
Source organism: Drosophila willistoni (assembly GCF_018902025.1). NCBI lineage: Eukaryota > Metazoa > Arthropoda > Insecta > Diptera > Drosophilidae > Drosophila > Drosophila willistoni. The sequence goes on along the minus strand of NW_025814161.1, from coordinate 115,360 downwards.
CCACTACACCAACGTTGGGCATCGTCGATTCATGAGAATGAATGGAAAAAATATATATAAACAACAGTAAGTAGAGTGATGGAAAAAAAATCCAGTGTGGCAAAGAAATTAAAAGCCAGAAAGGCTGAAATTTTGAGGCTATTAAACAGCCCAAATATAATTAGTTGGAATACCTCGGTGAGATTACACGCCGAGGTAGAATTCATAAATAGCCAATTGGGCGAAAAGAAAAATAAAGCCACAACCGAAATCCCATACTCTACAATACACAACGTGGCAAAGACGAAATTAAAAAAAACGCCACAACCGGAGAAGGAATTACCAAAAGTGAAAATAGTCTGCCCAAACGACTGCGAGGGACCACTATATTCGCCGTATTGCAAATATACCTGTAGCCACTGTTACGCGACCCCAAAAGAAAAACCTGGTGCGATGACATCAGCAGCTGAACTTGAGCTTGAACGAGTTATCGCCAACGGCTCTGCGTCACCCCCGCTCAAAACCCCTCGGACATTGTCCCACTAACCACAACAATGTCATTCAACTCATACATTGTGTGGTCCGTCTCTCTTGCAACACTTGACAACAATTAGCTAACACTGCATATTCAAAAACTCAAGATTTAATGTAAGCAACTTGAATCTGGGACTCGACATCCACATCCGGCGTAAAGCAGAATCAGCGGTCTTACTATACATAGCCCTTATACATAGCCCTTATACATAGCCCTTATATATATATTATGTACTTTACTATACATAGCCTCTGCGTAGGTTTCTTAAATGAAAATCAATAAACCAGAAATCACTTCTAAGTTGAAATCGAAAAGGAGCAGTCGAGTTTTTATTTGGCGTATCATATCAACAAAATAACTACAAGTCTCAAGACACCCAGAGAACCAAGGCTTCAGGGGTCTGGTAATTGGCGCAGCTGGTCGTTGAATCAAAACGCTCCCAAGGATGACACTAAGGATCTTCACTATTCTATTAATGTAAAGATAAAGATAAGCAGGTGAGTCCCCAGTGGGAACCCAGTGAAAAGAACAAATAAAGAATATGTGTACAAGTAAAGTAAATGTGTTACAAATACCCTTCTATCCAAGTAAAATACCGCAATATATTAAATACCCGGTTATTGTGACATAATATATATATAAAAATATCAAAGAAGCTAACATCGGCTATGCCGAAGTTTATATACCCTTGCAGTCCTTGGTAATAATAATTTTACATGTTCAAAATTTGTTTTCTGCAACTCAATTTATCAATATACAAACAAAACAATTTTACTCTCTATTTTACAATTATTTTACAATCACATATGTAAATTTCATAGCTTACTCCGATTTTTATGAAAATGTTTCTTCCAGTTCTTCGTGAGCTATATGATATAGTGGTCCGATCCTGATGGTTTTCATACTTTATTTTTCCCGGGTAATAAAAAACCCCGAAAAAAATTTTCAGCCCGATAGCTCTTAAGATGGCTGAGTAAAACGCATTCGCACAGACGGACGGACATGGCTATATCAACTCAGCTTCTCATGCTGATCAAGAATATATATACTTTATGGGGTCGGAAACGTCTCCTTCTGTGCGTTACAAACATTTGACCAATTTTATAATACCCTCTGCAAGGGTATAAAAAAAAAATTAAAAATTAAATTACAAATAAATAACGATGAAATAGTTTTACCCTACAATATATATTTTCAATACGTCAACAGACATCAAGTGCTGATCACTGTTTGATATTATTGAAACAAATAATTTTTATATTGTGGCGGACATCAAGTGCTGATAACCGCCAAATATAATTTAAATAAAAAAAAATATATATATAAGTTAACATGGACAAATGAATATAGCTAATACTGCATTTGGCAGTGGCCACGATCGCTGGGTCAGCGATCCCACGGTCTGGGTAATATGAGCCGGCCCGCAAGACGTTGACCGCTGCTAGCGGCACGAGGCGCAGTGTCAGCATTCCGATGGCCAATGCTTAGGGTTCTTGGGTAGTTTATTTAATAATGTTTAGTTAGTTATAATTCGGACTCCAAGCGCACAAAACTGTGGCTTGTAATAAATCAAATATAAATAAACATATAAATAAACATTTATATAACTGGCGCCCAACTAAAATTAAAAAGTGCCCAAAACTTAAAAAACAATTCTAAGTAAAATAGAATTGAAATAAAAAAACAAAAAACACAAAAAGTCTAAACATTGTAGTGAACAAATTATCACTACAAAAATAAAGGAAACTAAAAGTGTCCAAAACTTGAAAAACAATTCTAAGTAAAATAGAATTGAAATAAAAAAAACAAAAAACACAAAAAGTCTAAACATTGTAGTGAACAAATTATCACTACAAAAATAAAGGAAACTAAAAGTGCCCAAAACATAAAAAACAATTCTAAGTAAAAATAGAATTGAAATAAAAAACTAAAAACACAAAAAAGTTTAAACATTGTAGTGAACAAATTATCACTGCAAAAACAAAGAAAAAAAAAAACAACAACATAGTCACGTCACTGGGCTGGTGACGGCAGCGGCGAAGAAAAAAGAAATTGAAGACGAGAAGCAGCAACAACAAACGAAAAAAAACTCCACCAGAATACCGTCGACCACAATCCAGCAATAAGAGGGCATAGAAATTTATCAACAGAAAAATGAAAATGTAAGTGAGATTTTTGTTGTCTAAATAAATAAATCTGGGATTGTGAAAATATTCAATAAATCGCTTGGCATTAGAGGTGGTTGTTAAAAAAAAAAAAAAAAAAATTTGTGAAGTTGACATTCTCTGTTTTAATTGAATCAAAAACATTTTACACTATTAAACGAAATATTTGTTGCCGTCTGTTCATGTGGAGAGATAACCAAAAAAATAGCGATAGTAGTGACGAAGAATTACTAAAGGTTATAGAAGGCAACAGTGAGCAAGTGAAAGATACGTACACCAATAATCAGAAAAATAGTGATAGTAGTGACGAGGAGTTGTCAAAGGTTATAGAAGGCAAAAGCGAGCTAGTGAAAGAAACACACAAAATGCCAACAACGGAGGAAGTGATGAAAATAGTGCAAGTGGCAGTGCAGACTGCGCTTGATCACCAAGCTGCACAGATGCAGTCTACTTTCACACAACAGTTAAACCTCGAAATGGAGTCTTTAAGGACTCAGATAGAAAGTTTAAAACCAGTCGCACCGGAGGTTGAGGTGTATAGGAATGCCGAAATCATCCCAGGAATAGAGTGTAAGGAACCATTAGATATTGTTAGATCCTTGCCAGATTTCGATGGCAATCAAAACGAATACATTTCATGGCGCTCCGCAGCTTCCTTCGCATACGAACTATTTCGACCTTATAGGGGCAGTTCCGCCCACTACCAGGCAGTAGGCATAATCAGGAATAAGGTTAAAGGTGCCGCTAGTTCCACTCTAGCATCGTACAACACTGTAAAAAATGTCGATGCGATCATAGCTCGACTAGACTTCACCTATGCTGACAAAACGCCCATTCGCGTTATTCAGCAAAAGTTGGGAACCTTACGACAGGGGGAACAATCGCTGTCTCAGTACTATGACGAGGTGGAAAAAAAATTGACCCTCCTCACTAATAAAACGATAATGACACATGAGGCAGCGTCAGCGAACGTGCTTAATGAGCAGTTTAGGTCCGATGCGCTACACTCCTTTGTGTCGGGGCTTAAGAAATCCCTCAGGGCGGTAGTACTACCAGCAAAACCCAAAGATTTACCCACTGCGCTAGCATTAGCGCACGAAGCTGAAGTAAGCCACGACTACGCAGCCTTCGCTGCAAGCTTTGCGCGGGCTACTGAGGAAAAAGCTCAGGGCCCCTTTGAACAAAAGAACCAAAATTTTCGAAACAATGCTAACCAGAATAAGAGCTCAGAAAATAGCCAAGGGGCATACAAGAAGACTCCTCATTATACTAGAGTTCAGGAAAAACCAAATAACAAAGGGAAGCCACCACAAAATCCTGGGGCTCAGGCGTTCTCAACACCAGAACCCATGGAGGTTGACTCCTCTTTAAAGTATAAGCAACCAACCAGATATTCGGAAAATAAGTCCACAAAATCTGGATTCCGCTCGAAAAAGAATCAGCAGGTTCATTTCACGTCTCAGGATTCCCCTGAGGAAGAAGCCTATCAGACAAAAGCAGAGGCGAGTGCTCTGGCAGCTAGTGATGACCTTTCAGATAGTGAAGAATCTTGTAATTTTTTAGGGAACACTCCCTTCTACCGTTCATCACGAGAACAGTAGGAGGAAAAACAATTAAATTACTTATCGATACGGGGGCCTCAAAAAATTATATTCGTCCAATGGCGGTACTAAAATTCATCACCCCAGAAAAACCATTTAATGTCAGATCCATACATGGGACCTCAAAGGTAACGGAAAAATGCCCAATACATATTTTTGGCCTCAAAGCACATTTCTTCTTGATAAATATCCCGGAAGATTTCGACGGCATAATTGGTTTCGACCTTTTAAAAAAAGTCGGAGCAACTATCAATCTGTTAAACAACCAAATAGTTACAAAAAATGGATCTGAAGCCATTAATTTTACCCGTTGCCCACAAGTAAATTTCATTTATATCGACGATACAGACGTCCCGGCTGCTGTACTTAAGTCTTTCAACAAGATGATGGACGAAAGAGTAGGAGCGTTTGCAGACCCTGACGAGGCTCTGCCATATAACATAAATACTGTAGCAACTATTCGAACAAATGGGGAACCGGTATACTCCAGATTATACCCGCTCCCAATGGGCGTTACGGACTTTGTCAATGCAGAAGTTAAACAACTTCTAGCCCACGGCATAATTCGACCCTCAAAATCTCCCTACAATAATCCGACCTGGGTGGTCGACAAAAAAGGAACAGATGAAAACGGCTTCCATAAAAAGAGGCTAGTAATTGACTTTAGGAAACTAAACCAAAATACTACCGATGACAAGTACCCTATTCCAATGATTTCAACAATCTTGTCGAACATGGGAAAGGCCCAATATTTTACAACATTGGACCTTAAATCGGGATTTCATCAAATAACACTAGCGGAAAAAGACAGGGAGAAAACTGCTTTTTCTGTCAATAATGGGAAGTACGAATTCTGCAGACTTCCCTTCGGTCTCAAGAATGCACCCAGTATTTTCCAGAGGGCCATCGATGACGTCCTTAGGGAAAAGATAAGTAGAACATGCTACGTCTATATAGACGATGTTATTATTTTTTCTGAAACAAAGGAAGACCATGTTAGGGACATTGAATGGGTCCTTAAAAGCCTTCAGGACGCGGGGATGCGAGTATCACAGGAAAAATCCAAATTTTTTAAAAAAAGTGTGGAGTATCTGGGATTTATCGTATCTAGGGATGGTATCACAACTTCACCCGAAAAAGTTCAGGCAATCAAAAATTTTCCAATGCCAAGTACCCTTTTTGATCTCAGATCATTTCTCGGGCTTGCCAGCTATTATCGCTGCTTCATAAAAGACTTCGCGAAAATCGCAGGTCCCCTCACAGATATTCTAAAGGGCGATAATGGAAAAGTTAGCAAGAACATGTCTCGGAAAATAAAAATCGAGTTTAGTTTAGAACAATCGCAGACATTCTCCAAGCTAAAAGACATTTTAGCATCAGAGGAAGTTTTTTTAGCCTACCCAGATTATCGACAACCATTCGATCTTACCACAGATGCATCTGGTGATGGGCTAGGCGGTGTCCTTTCACAAAAAGGCAGACCAATCACCATGATATTCCGTAAATTACGCAATAACGAAAGAAATTTTGCGACTAACGAAAGAGAGCTTCTTGCCATAGTGTGGTCACTAAAAAGCTTGAGAAACTACCTTTACGGGGTAAGAGACCTAAATATATTTACCGACCATCAGCCATTAACCTTCGCCGTATCAGACAAAAATTCGAATGCGAAACTAATACGCTGGAAGGCATATATTGATGGACATGGCGCAAAAATAATTTATAAGCCAGGAAAGGAAAACTTCGTAGCAGACGCCCTTTCGCGTCAGAACATTAACGCTCTCGAAGCACCAGATTCGGAATCCGATAGGGCAACCTGCCATAGTGAGGAGTCTCTGTCCTACACTATTGATGTATCCGATAAGCCCTTAAATTGTTTTCGAAACCAGATTGTGATTGAACAAGCAGAGTTTCCTTCGGTAAGGACATTCGTTCTCTTCCAGAGTAAGTCCAGGCACATAATACGCACATCAAACCCCGGTTCACTTTTACAGACACTGCAAGATGTAATAAATGCTGAAGTGGTAAACGCAATACATTGCGAACTGCCAACTCTTGCCCTCATTCAGCATAAATTGGTCGAACTGTATCCGGCAACAAAATTCTGGTACTGCAAACACATCGTTACAGATGTACCAGACAAATCGGAACAAAAAGAAATTGTAGTGACCGAACATAACAGGGCGCACCGTGCAGCCCAGGAAAACATGAAACAAATTCTGCAAGACTATTTTTTCCCGAACATGGGAAAATTGACCACAGAAATTGCAGCCAATTGCAAGATCTGCTCTGTCGCAAAATATGACAGGCATCCAAAAAAACATAAGTTGGGTACCACACCAGTACCAGCTTACGCAGGAGAATTCTTACACATCGACGTTTTTTCCACAGATAAAAGATTCTTCCTGACCTGCATAGATAAGTTTTCTAAATTTGCGATAGTCCAACCTATAGCATCGAGAGCCATAGTTGACGTAAAGCCGGCCATTCTACAGTTAGTCAATTACTTTGCTAATGTTAAGACAATATATTGCGATAATGAAAGGTCAATAAACTCTGAAACAATAAGGTCCCTCCTTTTAAATGAGTTTGGAATACAAATCGTCAACGCCCCACCCTTACACAGTACATCTAATGGCCAAGTAGAAAGATTCCACAGCACGTTACTTGAGATCGCACGATGCGACAAAATAACAACCCAAGCTAGCGACACTATCGATGTTATATTACTAGCAACAGTAAAGTATAACAGGTCAATCCATTCAGTCTTGAACAAAAAACCAATTGAAGCAGTTCATGAAACTACGGTAGAAGAGGGATTGCAAATTGCCAAAAAGATAAAAGACGCTCAGAGCAAACAGATGGAACAGGAAAACAGAACCAGAATAGATAAAAAGTACCAACGGGGTGACAAAGTCTTGGTAAAGTCAAACAAACGGCTTGGTAACAAACTTACTCCTTTGTACAAGGAAGGAATTGTAGAGGCTGACATAGGAACTAAAGTCCTTATAAAGGGGAGGGAGGTCCATAAGGACAATTTAAAATAGAACCTCTAAAATTGGTTTCTAAAATTAGGTTTACACACTTCTATAACTACTAGAGTAATAAGACAATTTTATAATATCAGAAATTACAGAACGGACTTTATACTTATACTGACAATACTGAGAACACACGCGACAATGACCATGAAAATCACGGACTATACCAAAGCAGACTTTATACAGATACTGGACGGAGACGTGACAGTTTGGAAAGAGTACAGCTACCTCGGACATACGACAAACATTACCTCGTACAGGACATACGCGGACGAGACCAGAAAAACTATTGAATTCTTTAAGGAAGATCATATTAAAAGAATTATTTTGACAGATATTAGGGAAATCGACGCACTACTAGAAACAATGACGGTTCATCATAGAGGCGCTAGAAGCCTAAATATTTTAGGCACTGCATTGAAAGTAGTGGCCGGAACTCCTGATTTTGACGAGCAATTAATAGAGTCAGAAAATAAACAAGTCAAGATCAACAACAAATTACAGGAAAAACTGAATGCAATAACGAACTCCATAAACCAAATAAGTAAAACAGAAAATGTCAATCACGAACACTTTTATGAAACCATCCTAGCAAAAAACAGAATGGTCATTTCAGACCTTGAAAATTTAATTCTAACAACCACTTTGGCAAAAGCGAATTTGTTGAACCCAATAATCCTCGATGACTTGGATGTCAATGAAATGACTAACAAAAATCTCACAAATATTAGTGTGTCAGATTTATTAGATGTAGGTAGTATTAAGGTTTTTCGAAATTTTAACATTTTGTACTTTTTAATCAAATATCCTCACCCAGAATCTGTCTGTAAGAAAATCAGCCTTTACCCGGTAGAGCGGGATAACATCATTTTAGATTTTAATAACAGAAACGTAGTTGCTGATTGTGGTATGGAGCTATTCTCAGTCGAGGGTTGCCAATTGGCGGTAACCACAACATTCTGCAAAAGATGGCCACGAATGGCTGCACGCAACAATTAGTAGCCGCAACTCAAGCCCATTGTAGCTCCAGACCAGGTCACCTGGAACCCTTAATAGTTGTGAACGAGGGAATGGTTATCATCAACGACGCCACCATGGACATCATAGACGAAGTCGGCAACGAAAAAAGGGTGAACGGCACCTACCTGGTGACATTCACCGGCAAAATTACCATCAACCAAACAACGTTTGTCAACAAGTATGATGTGCTCAGAAAGAAGCCATAACCGGACTACGCTCAAAAATAATATCGGGCCCTGTATTGAGCAGCAGTGTCACTATTGGGATAGTCGTAATCTGGTTCGCAATTTATCTGGCCATTCGCAGACTCCAGAGACGCAACCTAGTAACAACTCTTCAAAAGTCTCTTGACCTACAGAAGTCCGGGGACGGCCTCCACTTAAGCGAGGGAGGAGTTAACATGGACAAATGAATATAGCTAATACTGCATTTGGCAGTGGCCACGATCGCTGGGTCAGCGATCCCACGGTCTGGGTAATATGAGCCGGCCCGCAAGACGTTGACCGCTGCTAGCGGCACGAGGCGCAGTGTCAGCATTCCGATGGCCAATGCTTAGGGTTCTTGGGTAGTTTATTTAATAATGTTTAGTTAGTTATAATTCGGACTCCAAGCGCACAAAACTGTGGCTTGTAATAAATCAAATATAAATAAACATATAAATAAACATTTATATAACTTATATAATATGTCTTCCTAATATAATTAATTTTAGAAAAAAAACCCTTTTACTATTGCCACACAAGCACTTTTACACAACGATCGAGCACTCATTCACATTGTTGCTTCGACCGCAAGTTGAAACGCTATAAAAAAAAAGAGAAACCATACCCTTTCCCAACACAAGTGTTTCGTATCAAGTTACATTTTTATTACATATTCCAAGTCAACAAACAAAAATAAAAAAAAAATTTTTTTTGCCTTAGTACACAAATTCTGTACACAATACAAAGTTTTCTGGTTCTTATGCCGTTGCCATTGGGTTCACACTGTATCAATAATAAAAAAAATATCCCACTCACACAAAACAATACACATAACAGACGTCTACTGAAATAAAATAAAAAACGCAAACAACATAAAAAAGAGAGAGAGGAAATAATTCTACATCAGCTGATTTTCCAAATATTTCTAAAAAAAACAACAAAAAAAAATTTTTTTATGAATAACACATTAAATATTAACACTCTAATTTTACATAAAACCACAAACAATTACATTATCTTTATATACAATACTTATTAAAATACACATCTTATAATACTACTATATATACTAGTTTTTACATTACCTTTTTTATACACAAACAATTACAAAAAAAAAACCTATAATTTCTTTAACATAATTTTGATACACACAAAGTCAGAAAAAAGATAAATTCGATAAATAGATATTTTTTTTTTTTGCCATTCTTTACAAATGTCCAAGAATAGTTTAGTAAGCAAGACCAAGTCCAGATTAGGCCTTAGAAATAGCTCTAGCTTGCCAGAAATTAGGGAGGAAGAAATTGCACAAACCGAAGCCATGACAGATTCAGGACACGCCACTAATCATTCTAGGAACGCCCCGCTAGTGCCAGGTTACCTTTAACCGACACAGCCAGTACTTCCCTTAACACCTCTATTAATATGACTCTTAACCCAACTGATGTTTTGGCTTTTGTTAAATAATTGCCTATTTTTAATGGAGATTTGGGTACCCTCGATAGCTTCATAACCAGTGTGGAGGAAATAATTATGATCATCCGTGGCACAGACCAAACTCCATACGGGCAGATGTTATTGCGTACAATTCGCAATAAAATCAGTGGTAAAGCAGACCAAGCATTAAGTAATCTTGGCACAAGACTCGAATGGGACAATATTAAAGAAAATCTGAAACGCATTTACGATTGCAAAAAAACGGAACCAATGCTTATTCACGAATTACAAACTCTACCGGATAATCTACCCTTAGGCAAGTTATTCTTTGAAATCACGAAACTAAGGAGTCAGATATTGAACCTCCCACCTCCCACCTCCCCCTGGGCGTCATATGCAAACCCCTTGCCCTATAACAAAAAGAATGTATATGATTCCTAAGAGGCCTTCGTGACCCTCTCAAAACAATTATTATTTATTTATTTATTTATTTGTTTACGTCAACTAACACAGCAGTCGACGACAAAGCTTAAGCTAAAGACAGATAGTAATTAATTGAAAAAGATAGCTTAGCTATTTACACAACTAAACATCCCCGACCCGGTGGAGGTGTTTTATTTGCATAAGGTGCCAGCTATGCCCCGATTCACAGCCAATGTGGTCAGGGATGAGTTGCAACCAATCCAAGTCCAGAATATTATTATTGGTTTCGCTGTAGATGATTAAAAAGTATAGCGCGAAGAGAAGTGACAGAAAGATGGGGAGAAATTAGGTGAGAAAGGTTGTTAAAAGATTGGCAAAGAACACGAAAAGGTTCATGAAGAGAGTAGTTAGTCAGACATCTACTAAGGTGAATAGGAAAAAAGTTTCTGGTCCGACGTGAGGGAACACAAAAATATAGCGTATCTAGTAAATTAGTAGAAGTGACTTCGCCGTTGACTAGTTTATGGAGAAAGAGAATGCCAAAAACGGTGCCTACGGCTGTAAAGTGAAGGAAGATTAATAAGAAGAAGTCTGCTAGAATAAGAAGGTAGGCGAAGACTCGGGTCCCAATTAAGACCGCGTAACGCAAACTTAAGGAATTGCTTCTGTACCGATTTAATACTACGCTGGTGAACATCATATTGCGGATTCCACACTGGCGAGCAATATTCTAGAGTAGGGCGAACTAACGAAGTGTAGAAAACCTTTGTTACATAGGGATCATCAAATTCTTTGGCCCAACGTTTAATGAAGCCAAGAAGGCTGCATGCTCTATTGACAATAGAAGAAATATGAACATTAAATTAAAGTTTTGGGTCAAACATCACGCCTAAGTCTTTGAACGATGGTACACAATCTAACAGAACAGACTTAACAGAGTAATGAGCTAGGAACGGAGACAAACGACTGAAAGTCATAAAAGAACACTTAGAGGCATTAAGGTGTAATTTATTAACGTGGCACCAATCACAGAACGCATCGAGATCTGATTGCAAGTACTATTGGAAAGAAGGATCATTATAGGAATAACAAATCTTGACGTCATCCGCAAACATGAGCACGCGTGAATGAGCCAAGGCCAAAGGCAAATCATTTATAAACAGTGTAAATAACAGGGGGCCCAGATGACTGCCTTGGGGTACACCTGACGTAACTCGAACAGTTTTAGATATCGAGGAACGAAAAGACACCTTTTGGGTTCTGCCAATAAGATACGACTTTAACCAAGCCAACAGTTTTGGGGAAAAACCCATTATGTTAAGTTTCGCGAGAAGCATAGAATGATCAACCGTATCGAAAGCCTTACTAAAGTCAGTATAAATAACATCAGTTTGACACTTTTTACGGAAGCCATGGTGTACAAGGGTAGTCAATTCTAAAAGGTTAGTAAGCGACGAACGACCTTTCATGAATCCATGCTGACAAGGAGAAATAGTGGATCTGGATAGGTGTTGAAGGGAAGACGTTATAATTTTCTCAAACAGCTTTGGTATTGCCGAAAGTTTGGCAATACCACGGTAGTTAGAAACATCCGATTTGCTACCCTTTTTAAAAAGCGGAATAATAAAAGACTCTTTCCAAATATCGGGAAAGGTACAAGACTCACTCGATATAAAAAATAACCGAGATAAAGGCTTAGATAGGGAATTCGAACACATTTTAAGGATGCAACTAGGTATATTATCAGGACCGGGAACGAAGGAAGACGTCATAGATGACAAGCTAGAGATAATACAGTCTTCAGTAATACTAGGAAAAAACATACAATTTAAATGTGGGATTGAAAAGGGATAGGGTGTGGGTTCCGAAACAGTAGTAGAATAAGTCGACTGAAAAAATTTAGCAAACAGATCTGCAATATCTGAATCATTATTAGCAGTCTGGTCATTAAGTCTGAAGGTGGAGGGTAGTACATTAGAGTGTCTTTTGGAATTAACAAAGTTATAAAATCTTTTGGGGTTCTTATAAAATTCAACCTTACAGCGAACGATATAATTATTGTAGCATTGAGTGTTTAAAAGACAAAATTGAGATTTGGCTATACAGTAATTTACATAGTCAAGACGCGAACCAGTTTTTTTAAATCTTTTAAAATATGTCGATTTAATGTTACGGAGATTACAGAGCCTACGTGTGAACCAGACTGGCGCGCTGGAGACGGTAGAGACATTCACATAAGGAACGCATTTATCAATTAGAGAATTAAGAGCAGAGTAGAAAAACTTCACTGCACGATCTATATCGCAGCACTCAAATAGAAATGACCAATCAAAAGAGAAAATAAGGCTATTAAGAAGATTGAAATTTGTTTTACGAAAACATCTACGGCGAGAATTTGCGATGTTATTAAATGAATTAGTAACGGAATTGTAAGAAATAGTAAGTTCAATGGTAGGGTAATAGGGATCTTCAGGTTTCACTAGGGGCTGTGTTCGGGATACAGCACTAACAGTGGGATCAGAAACAACAACAAGATCAAGGATTCTTTTAGAAGAGTTAAGGAAAGAATTCAACTGATATAGCGGACATTCAAGTAGGCTATCAAGAAAAACATGTTGAGAACCAAGGACCCTGCTAACATTGAGAAAGCGTATGAATAGTGTCAAAAAGAAAAAAGTTTTTACTATCAAGGTCAGAATAAAACACAAAACTTTAATTCAAACAGAGGCAGACCTTACGACAAGAACAGTAACCAGACTAATAACGACTCTAACCCTAATAGGAACAATAATTCTTACAATTCATCAAACCAAAATCCTTTTAGACAACAAATGAACTACAACCAAAATCATAATAATAATTTGGGTCAAAATACCCTAAATCACCCTAACAGAAAAAATAACAACCAGGAAATGAATAATTCAAACTTCCACAACATTAATAAGGAAGGAAATTTTTCACAAACAGCCTCGACGAACCAGTCGGATACATAAATAGGAAAAACTATGGCCCTACACTCCCTTATGTACTACTAACCCCTCTCAACACAATGACCCCCCTAAATCATCATCGATACTGGATCAACCTTTTCATTTTTGGACCCGAGCCTAGCAAACAAAGACAACGTCTTAGACGTAACAGACAATATTATTATCACAACTGTACTGCACAGTTACTCAATAAAAAATAGAATACTTTTAACAATGCCAACAGAGTTCAACGAACCAGGACAAATGAGTGTTCTACTTTTCAAATTCCACCCATATTTTAACGGATTGCTGGGTATGGATTTTCTAACAAAACATAAAGTTAAAATAAACATGGAAGAGTTCAAACTCGAAACACCTCACGCTTCTCTCGACATTTTTACAGAAATAAACAACTCCTCAGATTATCATTTAATAAACCCACAAACTACAACTCGCGTCAACCTCCCAGTTAATCTTAACATGGGAGATTTTCTCTGCAACCCTTTAACTATCAATTCCAACCTTTATATTTCGGGAGGACTATACACTGCAACAGGCGGGTCCAGATCTTTAGAAATTGTTAATTATTCCGAGGAAGAACAATCACTTTGTCTAGATCAACCGTTAGAAGTAGTTCCTTTTAATGGAGAATCCTTCAACCAAATACGGGACCTTGTATCACAACCGGAACAACTATCTGAGAAAAAACACATCACCGAACTTACATATATGAGGCGAACATTTAAATAAAGAAGAAAAGGAGGGTTTGCTAGAGGTTTGCAAGAAATTCCATAATTTTTTCTATGACGACAACTCACCTTTGACTTTTTCCAATGTAGTTAAACATTACACCCGACTACAGACAATATACCAATCCATGTAAAGACATACCGATACCCATATATACACAAAGAAGAGGTCCGCAACCAAATTGCGAAAATGTTAGAACAAAACATCATTAAAAACAGTTATTCCCCTTGGGGCGCACCTGTATGGGTGGTTCCGAAAAAAACGATTCTTCCAATAAAAAGAAATGGAGATTGGTAATCGATTATAGGAAACTTAACGACAAAACCATAGCCGACAAGTATCCTATCCCCAACATAAATGATATTTTGGATAACATAGGTAGAGCCAAATATTTTTCCACCCTAGATTTAGCTAGCGGGTTCCACCAAATTGAAATGCACCCGACAGAAACTCATAAAACAGCATTTTAGTTGAAAATGGTCATTACGAATTTACGAGAATGCCTTTCGGGTTGAAAAACGCCCCTGCTACCTTTCAAAGAGTAATGGATAACGTATTGGGGGAACTCATAGGAAAGATCTGCTTAGTTTACCTCGATGACATTATCATTCATTCGGCTTCTCTACAAAAACACCTAACAGATTTGACTTCCGTTTTTCGAAAACTACAGAAAGCTAACTTGAAATTACAAATAACCAAATCTAACTTCCTTCGAAAAGAAATTGACTTCTTGGGGCACATAGTCACTCAGGAAGGTATCAAACCAAACCCGGATAAAATAAAAACTATCAAAGATTTCCCATGCCCCAAAAACACAAAGCAAATCAAATCATTTTTGGGCTTAATCGGCTACTACAGGAAATTCATAAAGGATTTTGCTAGAATCACTAAACCTTTAACAAAACAACTAAAAGGGGGAAAATCAATTACAATAGACAAGGAATTCCTAGAAGCTTTTGACTTTTGTAAGACCTTACTTACAAACGATCCTATACTACAATACCCGGATTTCACCAAACCCTTTACACTTACCACTGACGCTAGCAATTTTGCCATAGGGGCCGTCCTTTCACAAGGCCCAGATAGCTCAGATAAGCCAATTTGTTTCGCCAGCAGAACTCTAACAGTGTAGTATGTTCATACAACTAATAACTCAACACAATGAGCTCAACTTGTAACACTTTGTTGCAAGTATAAACAATTAAAACATATACGCATTAAAATATAATTGTGCACTTGAATATGTTCATATGTATACATTGAAGTATTCACATAAACATATTCAAGTAAACATACAATTAAGCATGAACATATATGTATGTACATTTGTATATGCACATACATATATTCACATAAGCACTGTATGCACAAGCGTAACATGAGCTAGAGCCAGGCCAGCGTGTGACCGCTGACCAAGCACTTTGATGCATGCGCTCCAACAGTATGTATGTATGTATGTACTGACACTCTCCCTCTCTTTTGTAGCTGTCGCATAAATCGCAGCATAAGAATATATATGTAAAATTAGCCTAAGCAAAAGAATAATTTGGAATAAAGAATTCAATTAAAAACTCCAGTCAACCGACACAGACGTGTCTCTGATTATTATTTTTCAACCCAACAGAACCCGGTCGAAGGAGTTTTTACATGGCGACCGTGACAGGACCTGAGCTGCACACAACATATATATAAATTATAATAACATAATTTTATATTGAAAAGCGATGACATCTAAATGATGCTGCGACAACTAATATATGGAAAAGCGACAACAACTAAATGATGCTGCAACTTATTGGCAAGAAAAGAAACAACTGACAGAGATTGTAGCAACAACAACAGCATAAACAACAGAGACATTAAACATTTAAAGCTAAAGAACAGCTATCAACATCAGCTTCAACACCATAATACTGAAGATATCTAGTGAATATATTTGAGTCTCGTTCGTTATCCCAACGATGAACATCAGCATCAACACATAAGTTTGACTAAAAAAAAAAAAAAAAAAAAATACATGAACAACAGTGAAGATATTCCCTTTGCGGAATCTGCTCCTGTCGAGCAAAGGGATGCACTGACGCTAAAAGAAGCGCTAGAGCTGTATCCCAGCGATGGACCGCGGCCACTAACAATAGAGGAGTACAGAGCCCGGCAGCAGACGAGAATCCCCAAAAAGACGAAACGGGGCGGTGAGGTGAGACGCCTGCTCACCCAGAAAAGACTGCAGCAGGATTTACTAAAGGCCAGCACCAACGAAGAAGACCGACAACGCTGCATAGAGCGTATCGAGAACCTAAAAACTGAACTTCGCCAAAGAGCGAAGAAACGCAAGGGGGCCGCAGAAATGCGCAAGCCTTAACTTGCCTTAATTTAATAATAATAATTATAAGCCTAATAGCAAGTTGAAGCACGAAAGTGCAACTTGCGAACTTACTAACTTTCTGTAGGCTATTACTAACAATGTGGTTGGAGAATTTTTTTTTTTTTTCATATAAATTTTTTTTTATTTCTAAATAACAATAACGAATGAAATGTAAATCTGAATTGTGAGCCAACCACATGCTCTATAATTTTTTCCACGTCTCTGGCTCGCTGTGCAAGACACAGTTGAGATAAAATTTTTTTTTCTTTTGTCGTATAAAAAAAAAATTTAATAATTTTTTTAAATAAAATTTCATAAAAATTCATGAATCCATAACAATTTTTCAAATAATTCAAATATAAATTTTTATAATTATAATTCGTATTCAAGCAAATAAGAACGAAGCTTGAAATACTTAAAAAAAAAAAATTTTTTTTTAGTAACTTTTAAACAAAAGGTTTTGAGATGTTTTTATGGGCTTTTGTTCCCTATTTTTTCCCGTATTTGTCATATTCATTTTCATCCTGCTAAATTAAAATAGTCTCATATAGGATCGTTAGTCAGTGAGATTATTATTAGAATTATACACAAAAAAAAAAAAATTTTTTTTATATAAACTCCATATGTTCGATAATTCCATAAGTAAATTTGATGATATATCTCTTATACCCACAATGGGGTTAATAGAAACAAAATCAGTGGACTCCACTGCTAATGTAATACATAAAATCGAATCATCAAATACTGACTTGAGATTAACGAACATATTGTTATTAATAATCGTCGTAATAATGTGCGCATATATTTTATATAAAGCTTATCTATTACACAATAAATGTGTAACCAAAAGAGCCATAAGCCAAGCTAATGACCTAGATAAGGTCTAAGAATACATATGCACACACGCGAATAACAATAAAAAAAAAAATAATAATAATTCTGGAAAACAATGGCCACTCTTGATAATTATTTTGGAAAAATAAACGCTAGGCATCCCAGTATTGTCCAAGATTTAATTGAGGTTTTTAGAAATGAGCATATCAATTCACCACAGAACTCAATAAACTTGGTACAAATTAAGTCAGCTTACCTAAATATAACGGGAGAAGAATTCCCAGTTCAAGGAAGCACTAGGGTACAGATGAGTTTCATCCTCACAGTACCATATGTATGTTGCTTTTCCAACGCAGCAGGCACATATCGTTTCTACCGAATGGAGGAACCGAGGCAGTAAGCCTCCATGATTTTTTTTATATACGTACATCCATATTAATAGGCCTAACAAGTTAGTGTAGAATATGGATAAGATAGAAACAAAAAGGCTACAAAAATACTTACCTTTCCTCGATTTCCTGATACAATCAGGCGAAACAAATCACAAATACAAGGAAATAAGGTATTGGATAGCCCACAACTACAAATTTACAAAAAAAAAATTGTAGATCTTATGGAAAAATCCATAAAAGTAGCTTATAGTAGATTGTTAGCTAAGACTCCTTTACATAAAGACGTGCCCGGATGGGTCCACGAACTTTTTAAGGACTCGATCGCTCTGATAGACATATCAGAATCGAGTACAGACTCAGATGTAGAAATAATAGATACAAAATAATAAAAAAAAAAAAATAAATAAACATAAACATTTTCGAAAATTTTGTTATTTTTAACAAACTATGGTTACTTGGGATGATATAATTGGAAAAGCTAGAATACACGCACAAGAATTAACTAAATCTTGTAAGTGCCTCTCGCAAAACAGAGAAACATCCCAAGACACAGTAACCAAACACACGAAAATAATAACCGAGAAGCTCCAAGCTATTAGGGCAGTATTAACTGAGCACTATAGCAAACTAAAGGAAGGGCAAAAAACAGCCGCAAATGCGTTCTACAGTGATTGCAAACAAAAAGCAATAGCTGTGCTAAACAGACACAATATTGAATTTAAACAAACAACTGATTTGGAAACTTCAATAGTGCTGGAAGAAGAAACGCAACTAATGGCCGATGATGAAAGAGGTCAAGAAAAACCACCAGTGAGCTCTGATCAGTCAATTATAAGTCATAATAAACCAGCAATTCCAAAAGGAAGCAACAAAATGACTCAAACAGTGGTAGAATTCATAAACACAGCCACAAGGCTGCTACCATTCTTCGATGGTGACATTAAAAACCTACAAGGTTTCATTGGGGCACTTCGCGTACTTGATACCATAAAAGAAACGCATGAAGCAGTAGCCATCGAAATAATAAAATCAAAATTGAAAGGTCAAGCGGGTAATACGCTAAGCTCGGAAACAACGATTGACGAAGTTATACAAAAACTGTCAACAATCTTTAAGGGTGAATCAGTGGATCTTTTAACAGCAAAGATTAAAAATCTGCAGAGAAACCCTAATAACTGTGTTTCATACACAAAAGAGATTACTGAGTTGACCGACGCCCTAAAAGGCGCGTATATTTCGGATGGTCTTCCAAATGAACAGGCTATAAAATACACTACCAAAGTGGCAGTAAATGCTATGGTAAGTCATACCAAAAGTCAAAGAGTCCAGCTACTAATGGAATCGGGAAACTTTGATTCAGCCAAAGAAGCCATCACTAGATTTACCACTCTTTTAGTAGAGTCGGGCTCCACGGGAAGTTCCCAAAATAATACCATTTTTTATGCCCAGCATAATGACCGCGGTAGACGCCGCTACAATAATAATGGTAACTGGAGAAACAACTCGAATTGGAACAACAACAATTCGAGCTGGAGCAATAACGATGCCCACAGAGCCCAACGAGGCCGAAATAATTCACGCTACCGAAGAGGCGGCCGTGGAGGTGGACAACAAAATAATAATAGACAAAACACAAATAACCAACAAAATGGTTATAACAATACAAATGTCCGAATTACCCAAAGCGACCAGGGAAACGGACAAGCTCCTCCAAATGCTCAGAGTTAAAAAATAAAGTATACTCTATCAACCTAAGTCTTAATAATTTCGTATCATTTAAGAATGTTGAAACCAATAAGAAAATAACATTCTTAATTGACACCGGTGCAGATATTTCAATAATAAAAGAAAATTCTGATGTATTTCATGACATCAAAGTAAACAAAACTGTAGACATTCGAGGTATAGGAGAAGGAGTAATAAAATCCAAAGGCCTAGTCTCAATAGAATTGCAGACAAGTAAATATATTATTCCATACGAATTTCATCTGCTTCATGCAGATTTCGCAATCCCATGCGGTGGAATAATAGGATTAGATTTCATAAAAACTTTTAATTGCAAAATAGATTACAGCAATTCAGAAGATTGGTTTATACTTAGACCACAAACATTAAAGTACCCAATTTACGTTCCAATAACATTCAATTCTGGTAATAACTCAGCACTTCTACCAGCAAGATCCCAAGTGGTACGCAAAATAGAACTATCTTCAGCAGAAGGTAACATTTTAATTCCGAATCAGGAAATTAAACCGGGCGTTTATGTTGCAAACACTATTGCAACAGCCCAAAGTACTTATGTCCGATTCTTAAATACCACAGATAACTCCCAACTAGTAGGCTTTAACAATTTAAAATTTGAATCACTTTCGAACTACGATATAGTTCAAAATACCAAAGATTTAAGAAAAGAATCTGTAATTCATAAATTGAAGAAAAATTTCCCAACACTATTCAAAGACAAACTCGAAAAATTATGCACTGAGTATAGTGATGTGTTCGGACTTGACACCGAACCGATCACAACAAATAATTTTTATAAACAAAAATTAAGACTTAAGGATGATGAACCGGTATATGTGAAAAATTACCGGAGCCCGCATAGCCAAATAGACGAGATCCAGCGACAAGTTGGAAAGTTAATTGAACAGGGTATTGTTGAACCGTCTGTTTCGCCTTATAATAGCCCACTCTTACTAGTCCCAAAGAAAACACTTTCGGGATCTAAAGAAAAAAACTGGCGATTAGTAATTGACTATCGTCAAATAAACAAAAATTGCTGTCAGACAAGTTTCCGCTCCCCAGAATTGATGATATTCTTGATCAATTGGGAAGAGCAAAATATTTTTCTTGCCTTGATTTAATGTCAGGTTTTCATCAAATAGAACTAGAAGAAAAATCAAGAGATATAACGTCTTTTTCAACGAGCAATGGCTCATATCGCTTCACGCGATTACCTTTCGGTCTAAAAATAGCACCTAATTCATTTCAAAGAATGATGACAATAGCATTCTCAGGGCTTGAGCCCAGCCAAGCTTTTCTCTATATGGATGATTTAATCGTTATTGGTTGTTCTGAACAACATATGATTAAAAATTTAGTAGATGTTTTTAAACTTTGCAGAAAAAACAATCTAAAACTGCATCCAGAAAAATGCTCATTTTTTATGCATGAGGTGACATTCCTAGGTCACAAATGCACAGACAAAGGAATCTTGCCAGACGACACAAAATTTGACGTCATCAAGAATTATCCAGTCCCACATGATGCAGATAGTGCTAGACGTTTCGTTGCATTTTGCAATTATTATAGACGTTTCATAAAAAATTTCGCCGAATACTCCCGGCACATAACAAGATTATGTAAAAAGAATGTTCCCTTCGAATGGACAGCAGAATGCGAAAATGCATTCCAATACTTAAAAGAAAAGCTCGTTCAACCTAATCTATTGCAGTACCCAGATTTCAGCAAAGAATTTTGCATAATCACGGATGCAAGCAAACAAGCATGTGGAGCAGTTTTAACACAAAACTATAATGGACTCCAGCTTCCAGTTTCATATGCATCAAGAGCGTTCACTAAAGGTGAAAGCAACAAGAGTACTACAGAACAAGAGCTAGCAGCAATACATTGGGCAATAACACATTTTCGACCATATATATATGGAAAACACTTCACAGTGCGAACAGACCATAGACCATTAACATATTTATTCTCCATGGTCAACCCGAGTTCAAAACTAACACGCATGCGGCTAGAATTGGAAGAGTACGACTTTACAGTAGAGTATTTGCGAGGTAAAGACAATTTTGTGGCAGACGCCTTATCGCGGATAACTATATCCGAATTAAAAGATATGAGTATAAAAGTCCTGAAAGTCACTACCAGGCAACAAAGTAGACAGAAAAACTGCGCAGTTAATAAAGAAGACCTTTTGCCAAGGCAAAAACTTCAAAATGCTTCTAGGCCCAACGTATACGAAGTCATCAATAATGACGAGGTACGAAAAGTAGTGACCTTGCGAATAACAGAATCTAAATGTTCACTGAAACATGGAAAGAAAGTTATGGCAAGAATTGAAGTTAGCGATTTGTATACCAATGGAATTCTCGACTTAGGTCAGTTCTTCCAAAGGCTTGAAATGCAAGCCGGTATACTTGAAATCAGCCAACTAAAACTGGCACCGAGCGAAAAGATCTTTGAAATTATTTCAATAGATTCTTTTAAAAATATGGGCAATACTATATTGAAAACATTAAGAGTAGCGCTACTCCAGCCGGTGACCCTAATAGAAAATGAAAAAGAAAAAGAAGCAATACTGTCTACATATCATGATGATCCAATTCAAGGAGGTCATACTGGCATTACCAGAACGCTGGCAAAAATCAAAAGACACTACTATTGGAAAAATATGGGACGCCATATCAAAGAGTACATAAGGAGATGTCATAAATGCCAGGTGTCAAAAACGACGACACATACGAAGACTCCCATGATAATAACAGAAACACCAGCGAAGGCTTTTGATAAGGTTATAGTGGACACAATAGGTCCACTACCAAAATCAGATAATGAAAATGAGTATATTGTCACATTGATATGCGATCTGACAAAATACCTAATAGCCATTCCAGTTGCATCTAAGAGTGCAAGTAATGTAGCTAAAGCTATATTCGAAAATTGTATACTACAGTACGGTCCAATGAAAACACTCATTACGGACATGGGAACTGAGTATAAAAACCAAATTATAACAGATATATGCAAGTACATGAAGATTAAAAATCTGACATCTACAGCATACCACCACCAGACCTTAGGGACAATAGAACGAAGTCATAGAACATTCAATGAATATATTCGTTCATACATATCAGCAGATAAGTCCGATTGGGATGCTTGGATACAATATTTCACTTATTGTTACAACACAACACCCTCGGCAGTGCATGAATATTGTCCATACGAACTAGTATTTGGAAGACTACCAAATCAGTTCATAGATTTTAACAAAATCGATAGAATAGATCCAATATACAATTTAGACGACTACTCTAAGGAAATAAAGTTTAGAATAGAAATAGCATATAAAAGAGCTAGGATAATGTTAGAAAACCATAAGTTAAGTAATAAAAAATACTACGACAAACATATTGCCGATTTCAATTTAAACATAGGAGATAAAGTTTTATTAAGAAAAGAAATAGGTCATAAACTAGATGCTAAATATATAGGGCCTTATAAGGTAGTGAGTATAGAAGAAAATGACAATATATTAATAGCAGATAATAAGAATAAATACCAAAAGGTTCATAAAAACAGACTAAAACCATTTTCGGAATGATCAACCGAAAAAAAATAATAATTATCATGATACTTAAGTAATTTTTACAAAAAAAAAAAAACAAAAATCTTTATGGATTCATCTATTATTGAAAACAAATTCACGCAATTTCGAAAAACAAGAGAAAGAAAATTTGCCTAAAGAGACACAAACAAAAAAAAAAAAAAACTTTCCTAAGATACACCTTTACTTTACCTTTTATTTTACCTTTCTATATAAATAATCATTACAATAACTACATAATATTACGTTATTCTCTAAAAAGGGGAGGTGTAGTATGTTCATACAACTAATAACTCAACACAATGAGCTCAACTTGTAACACTTTGTTGCAAGTATAAACAATTAAAACATATACGCATTAAAATATAATTGTGCACTTGAATATGTTCATATGTATACATTGAAGTATTCACATAAACATATTCAAGTAAACATACAATTAAGCATGAACATATATGTATGTACATTTGTATATGCACATACATATATTCACATAAGCACTGTATGCACAAGCGTAACATGAGCTAGAGCCAGGCCAGCGTGTGACCGCTGACCAAGCACTTTGATGCATGCGCTCCAACAGTATGTATGTATGTATGTACTGACACTCTCCCTCTCTTTTGTAGCTGTCGCATAAATCGCAGCATAAGAATATATATGTAAAATTAGCCTAAGCAAAAGAATAATTTGGAATAAAGAATTCAATTAAAAACTCCAGTCAACCGACACAGACGTGTCTCTGATTATTATTTTTCAACCCAACAGAACCCGGTCGAAGGAGTTTTTACAACAGACATAGAAACAAGTTACTCAACTATCGAAAAAGAATTTTTGGCTATAATCTGGGCAGTAAAATACTTCCGTCCATATTTGTATGGAAATAAATTCAAAATAGTTACAGACCACAAACCATTAACCTGGCTGGGAAATTTCAAAGGCCAAAACCCTAAACTTCTCCGCTGGAAATTAACATTATCCGAATATGACTATAATATAGTCTACAAAAAAGGTTCCCAAAACGTAATAGCAGATGCTCTTAGTAGAATAGAACCAAACATGTGCATAAACGACAATAACCCCACAATACACCAGAGTATACCTACAACCAAAAACCCATTAAATCATTTCTCCATCCAAGCAATGTTTAAAATCGATCAGTTGGCTTCCCTTGTTAAAATCACCCCATTTACCCACAAGATTCGTACTTGTATATCCAAACCAGTCTACACCTTAGAAATGACTGGCAATATTTTGAAAACCTTACTAAAACCCAACAAAACTCTAGCAATTCACTCCCCGGACGAGATATTCGATGTAATAAACAAAGCATATCTCAAATATTTTGCAGAGTCTTAACTATACAAAATAGTTAGATGTTTATTCTTCCTAAAAGAACCCACAGACTCAGTCGAGATCGGAAACCTAATTAAAACATACCACACCAATAACAACCATAGAGGAATTGACGAGACGTACGAACACCTAAAACGAGAAATCTATACTCCCTTGTTAAAAGACAAAATCTCCCAAATTATCCGAGAATGCTAAGTATGCCTCACGCTAAAGTATGACAGACAACCACAAAAGCCACCTTTTGTCTTACCAGAAATACCAAACGGTCCGTTGGATATCATCCAAATCGACATTTATACCATAAATAATAACTATAACTTGACTATCATCGACAAATTCTCCAAATTCGCACAAGCCTACCCATTGACTAATAGAAAGTGTATTAGCGTTATAAAAGCTTTTAAAACTTTCATGAAACAGTTTGGCTTACCTAAGAAAATTGTTCTTGACCAGGGGGCCGAATTTTCAGGAACAATTTTTAAAGACTTTATAGAGCAATATAATATTGAGCTACATATTAATTCATTCCAACAGTCTAGTAGCAACTCAACAGACGAAAGGCTACATTCCACATTGACAGAAATATATAGAATAATCCTTAATAAAAGGAAACAATTAAAATTTTCATTGGACCATGACGAAATAATCGACGAAACTATTATAACTTATAATAACGCCATCCATTCAAGTACTAATCTTACCCCCTACGAACTGTTTACTGGACGGACACATATTTTTGACAAGACTATTAAATTTAATAATGGACATGATTATCTCACAAAATTAAACGAGTATCAAAGCATATTATACCCTTCTATTAAAGTACATCTAGAACAACAGACTACAAAACGGACAGAAAAACTGAACGAATCAAGGATAGAACCTCCCTCAATACCATCAGGCAACATAATTTTTAGAAAAGAAAACAGAAGAAACAAGATTACCCCTAGATTCAGCAAACACAAAATAGTACTGGATAACGGAATAACAATCAGAACAGCTAAAAGACAAAAATTACACAAACAAAAAATAAGGAAAATAACAAAAAATTTAAACAACACACAATCACATACGTTACCACCAGCAACTAACTCTACAATAAATTAAATACTTACAGGTTGTCATTAGGCATCACCCAACGCCTAGTAATCGATAGTTTGGACAAGGATCAGCCTTTTATTAAATTTAACATAGGTGTAGCCAGGGTAGTGGACTCTTTCAAAATAATAAACCATGTAATAGACTTAAACGACAACGTAATAAACGCAAACAAAATAACAGATATAATCAAAAACTTACCCGATGACTTTGAACTCTCCGAACTAAAGCTTATACTTCATAAAAAAATAACCCAAGTCGTCGATAGGTTAAATACCTTACTTCCCAGCACTAATAGACCAAGGAGAGGGTTAATTAATGGACTAGGTAGTGTGGCAAAATTCGTTACCGGAAATATGGACGCCGAAGACGAAACAAAAATTAATAAAGAATTAGCAGATGTTCACAAAAACCTTAAACTCGAACAATCATTTCAAAAAGAAACATTTATTAGATTTAGGAGTATCACAGATCACATAAATAAAAAGCTATCAAAATAAAATATTTAAACAATTAGATACAGAAGAACGAAACTTAAAAATAAATCAATATATTGCTAGAATTAATTACAATATAGACATTTTACTCAATCATTTAAACAATATTGCAGAAAGCCTATTGTTCACAAAATTAAACATAATCCCTAAATATATCTTAAACACAGAACAAATTCTAAAAATAAAAAACATATTTCAACAACAAAATGTAACAATAAACTTGGATCACGAAATGTATAATGTTCTGTCTCTAGAATCAATAACAAAAAATAAAACACTTGTTTTTAAAATAAAAATTCCTATACTATCAAAAGAACATTATGAATACGACCAACTAATATCCTTACCATTTAATAACACAAAATTTGTAACACTACCAAGACACATTATTCGAAATAAGCTAACAATTAAGGAATTAAACTCACCATGTATTAAATTGGGCAAATTATATGTATGTGAGACCCCAACTTTACCTACAAATCCCCACTGCCTACCAAACCTACTTAACAACAGTATGGCGACTTGCAACGTCATCGACGGGGGTCAACCACAACAAATCTTCATACCAATAAAGGGACTGCTACTAATCTTCAACGAAAAAAACATAAACCTCACCTCCACTTGTATACCAGCCAAAACTCTTAGCGGATCTATGATCATCCACTATGATAACTGCTCAATATCCGTGGATGGCATTAAGTACGTCGACGCCGCCACCACTATCGAAGGCAAATTCGAAATCAACTTACCACATATTAACAACTTGACCATAAACACTTCTACAAAAAATCGGAGTTTGTTAAACTTACACCTTTACGACCTACAAAACGATCAGGAAGTCTTCCAGATAAAACATCAAGCTGCCACGCATCTGACAACTGTCTATGTGCTCATCATCGGATTGTCAATAGCCACAACATTCGCCTGGATCTATAAACGAAGGTCCATTGCGTTTTCGCCTCCCATCTTTAATCCAATTGTTACTCCGGCCATCGTTATGGCCATCGTTCCAAGTTAAGGGGGGAGGAGTTATCGCCAACGGGTCTGCGTCATCCCCGCTCAAACCCCCTCGGACATTGTCCCACTAACCACAACAATGTCATTCAACTCATACATTGTGTGGTCCGTCTCTCTTGCAACACTTGACAACAATTAGCTAACACGGCATATTCAAAAACTCAAGATTTAATGTAAACAACATGAATCTGGGACTCGACATCCACATCCGGCGTAAAGCCGAATCAGCGGTCTTACTATACATAGCCCTATGTACTTTACTATACATAGCCCTATGTACTTTACTATACATAGCCTCTGCGTAGGTTTCTTAAATGAAAATCAATAAACCAGAAATCACTTCTAAGTTGAAATCGAAAAGGAGCAGTCGAGTTTTTATTTGGCGTACAATCATATCAACAAAATAACTACAAGTCTCAAGACACCCAGAGAACCAAGGCTTCAGGGGCACTGGACTGGTAATTAACGCGCCCTGGAAGTGAACCGATAGCGCTACAAAGAGCGCCCACGAAAATAATTAATTATAAAGCTATGCGCTGCGTCGCACATTTTTTTTAATGCACTGCGATGCATATTTTTTTTATATTTTATAACAAACTATGTATAATTGTGCGGCATTAAAAGCTGTCCAATTAGAGTGTGGCCTGAAAACCACACGCAAAAATAG
The DNA here is from genome assembly GCF_018902025.1 of Drosophila willistoni. Classification (NCBI taxonomy): domain Eukaryota; kingdom Metazoa; phylum Arthropoda; class Insecta; order Diptera; family Drosophilidae; genus Drosophila; species Drosophila willistoni. The sequence goes on along the minus strand of NW_025814161.1, from coordinate 87,670 downwards.
GCAGGGATACATGTAAATAGGAAAAATTACACAAAAACAATTAAGAAAAAAAAAACTATCTCTAAATAATATGCAACTCTATTCTAATATAACAAAATAGCAAGACAAGCAGCAACAAAAGAAAATTCACAATTATTAAGCAAAGAAATATAAAAAAAATATCAAAGAAGCTAACATCGGCTATGCCGAAGTTTATATACCCTCGCAGTCCTTGGTAATAATAATTTTACATGTTCAAAATGTGTTTTCTGCAACTCAATTCATCAATATACAAACAAAACAATTTTACTCTCTATTTTACAATTATTTTACAATCACATATGTAAATTTCATAGCATACTCCGATTTTTATGAAAATGTTTCTTCCAGTTCTTCGTGAGCTATATGATAAAGTGGTCCGATCCTGATGGTTTTCATACTTTATTTTTCCCGGGTAATAAAAAACCCCGACAAAAAATTTCAGCAGGAGCCTCTCATCCAAGGCGGCTATCTGGACGTGCAACGTGCGGTCGCAGCGTTGCTCGCAGTATTCTGTGTGGGCAGCTGAGCATTTTGTGCGTGCTCATATAAATGACTTTTGGGTCTACAGCTGCTATTTGCCACCAAGCCTCTCGCTGGAAGGCTATAGTAAGTCATTGGACGATCTGATTACGGATATAAGAAACCACAACCGCGTTATTGTTGGCGGCGACTTCAACGCGTGGGCGGTAGAGTGGGGCAGCCCCTTTACCAATGCAAGAGGGCGTGTACTTTTAGAGACGTTTGCTGCCGCAGACGTTGTCCTATTAAACAGCGGCTCCCAATTTACGTTCAGGCGCGCAGGAATGGGATCAATTATAGATCTCACTTTCACCAGCAGCGGCCTTTATCCATCGTCGTCATGGAAAATAAGCGATACTTTTACTGCAAGTGACCACGAGGCCATCGTTTTTGCAGTGGAAGAACCTGGCCGCCCACCAAATGCTAATGATACTCAAGATAAAAAATATAAGATAAACACGCTTAACTTGCAGGAATTTACAGCGGCACTCAATAGCTGCGACTGGGAACAGGATGAAGCAGAGGTTATGGCTCACCGTATCTCCAAAATGGTCGAGAGAGCATGCGATGCGGGCATGCAGCAATGTGGTGCATACACAAGGCACCACAAGTCTGTATATTGGTGGAATCAAAACATCAGCGATTTGCGAAAAAAGTGTCTTGCAGCCAGGAGACGATACCAAAGGGCTAGACGCCGTGATGCTGAAAACTGGCCGCAGCTGCAGCACGAATTTAGCTCGGCAAGGACGACATTAAAGCACACTATTTGGGCAACTAAGAGGGAAATTTTTCTAAGACTATGTGACTCAGCAGAGCAAGACCCCTGGGGGAAGGCGTATAAAATCGTCGTAAAGCGCATATATGCAAATAGAAATCACACACCTTTAGAAGCGGAGCAACTTAGCTCCATAGTCACAGAATTATTCCCGCGTAAGGATAACTCACTCCATAGTAGACGTCCCGCCACACCAGCTGCAGGAAGTTATGTCACTGAACCTGTGTCAATACAGGAAATCGTGGCCGCAACAAGCCAACTAAAGCCGAGTAAGGCACCAGGACCAGATGCCATCCCCAACCGGGCCCTCAAACTGGCAATGGCGCTGCGCCCAGACTCATTTTTGGAGACATACAATAAATGCCTAGATGAAGGAGTTTTCCCCACGATCTGGAAACGGCAAAAATTGGTTCTGATCCCGAAACCAGGGAAACCCGCAGGAACGGCCTCATCTTACAGGCCCATCTGCCTGGTGGATACTATGGGGAAAGTTCTAGAGGGTCTTATATGTACCCGGCTTCACAGAGCTATAAATGCCGGAGGGGACCTATCATCCAATCAATTTGGATTTCGCAAAGCCAAATCGACGGTCGACGCCATTGGCAAGGTTGTCAGTATAGCCGCGGCAGCCATAGAAGGCACTCGATGGAAGCTTGGGACGAAGGAGTACTGTCTGATTGTCACGCTAGATGTTAAAAATGCTTTCAATACTGCAGACTGGGGATGTATTTTGGATGCATTATATAACTTTGGAGTCCCAGAGTATCTACGCGCAATTATCTGGAGCTACTTCGAGGACAGGCAACTGTGCTTCAGCACAACAAACGGCCAATCATCATACTCGGTTTCCGCAGGGGTACCCCAAGGCTCCGTTTTGGGGCCGCTGTTGTGGAACATTATGTATGACGGGATCCTTCGCTTGAACCTGCCGGCTGGCTGCGAAACCGTTGGATATGCTGACGATGTAGCTCTGGTCATAGTGGCAAAAGAAGTCGCGAAAGCGGAGGCGTTGGCGAACGAGGCGATCTTGCTCATCACAGAGTGGCTGCGTTCGGTGGGCCTACAACTAGCAGCGCACAAAACGGAGCTTGTCCTAATAAGCAGCAGGAAACGGGTCGAGACGGCATCGGTCAGTGTACAGGGCTCTATCATATGCTCGAAGCGGGCTATTCGGTACCTTGGAGTTTGGCTGGATACGCGGCTATGCTTTCGAGAACATCTGGAGCATGTGCACGCAAAGGCTCTGGAGTCAGCGAGGGCTTTAGCGAGAATCATGCTGAACACCCGCGGCCCCAGACAAGAAAGAAGACTGCTACTCTCTAGCGTTACAACATCCATCATTCTCTACGCGGCACAGGTATGGGCAGATGCAGTAAAGACAGAGAGCTATACCAGAGGTATCCGGGCAGCATATCGTCTCAGCGCGCTCAGGGTATGTTGCGGTTTCAGGACCATCTCCGACGACGCCGCACTGGTTATTGCGGGAATGGTTCCGATCGAGCTACAGATAGAGGAAGCTCGACTAGTAGCATCTTCGCTTGAGGATGGGCCATCTAGGAGGGAGAAGAGGGCTGACGCTAGAAGGAGAAGTATAGCCACCTGGCAGCAGAGGTGGGATCAATCCTCCAAGGGGCGTTGGACCCACAGAATGATTTCAGATGTACGTGCGTGGATTGGTAGGCAACACGGTGCCGTAAATTTCCATCTTACGCAATTCATCAGTGGGCATGGATGTTTTAGGTATTACCTACACCGTTTCGGACACGACGCATCCCCCTTCTGCCCGTCCTGCGGGACGGCGTCATTGAAGATGCAGAGCATGTAATGTTTGAATGCAATCGCTTCTCTGGCGAACGGGAGGTGCTATTCCAAGAAGTGGGTACCACCCTTACAGTTGATAACCTGATAGAGGAGATGATCTCGAGTCCACGTAAGTGGGATGCGGTAAACTCCTTCGCAGCTAACGCGATGCGCGATCTGCGATTAGCCGAACGCCGGAGGGCAGGGGTGGAGGTACGGCATTAAAAACAACTCGACTGCTGTGAAGCATTACCTTTCGGCCGTCCCGCAGCAGTTCTTGTCATTTTTCTTGTATATTACTGTAGTGTACGTATTGCATCTTAATGTATTGTACGTATACTGTATGTTGCCTCACTGTTATATGTAATTAATTTGTTAAATAAATAGAATTAAAAAAAAAAAAAAAAAAAAAAAAAACAGCATACAAACTACACAATATATGTGTAACAAAAAGAGCCTTAAGCCATGCTAATGATCTTGATATGATCTGAATAACATAAGCATCAATTATTGTAACAGTGCAGTTCAAAAATTATCCAAAAAAAAAAAAAAGAAGAGATACCAATTTTCCAAAAAAAAAAAAGCTTTAACTGAACAAAATATATATATAATGATTAAAATGAGTACGTTAGACAATTATTTTAGGAAGATAGTAAATAGGAATCCCAACATTGCAGCAGATTTAGTTGAGGTTTTTAGTAGGGATAATATTAACTCGGCACAAAGTTCGATAAACTTAGTACAGATCAGATTAGCATACATTGATTTAACGGGAGAAGAATTCCCAGTTAAAGGAAGTGCAATGGTACATATGAGTTTTATTGTCACTGTACCAAATATATGCTGTTTTGCCAACTCAACAGGCACATTTCGCTTCTACCTGATGGATGAAGCTCAACAATAATAAGTTGTTGCGAAAATAAAGTCAAAATAAACCAGAGGGCCGGGTTAACTTCGACCGCGTCAAAGTTTGTATACCCTTGCAACAATTTTTGTAACTCTTTGTATAGCCATCAAAGTGGAAAAACGTTTTAGCTAAAAAGGCTAAGTTGCGAAAGAACGGCCTATAATCTTAGCATAGGAAAAGACTAAGATATTGATCAAAGTCACTGTTTTCCACCGATCGTTCCTATGGGAGCTATATGATATAGTTACCCGATCTTTATCAAATTCGGCACAGTCATTAACAGATATATTAAGCTTATAAATGTTTAATTTGAAAGCAATCGCGTTAAAAGTAACGAAGTTATTGACAAAAGTCACTGTTTTCGAAAGATCATTCCTATGGGAGCTATATGATATAGTCACCCGAGCTTGATCAAATTTCATTCCAAATTCCATAGTCGTTTATATGTATAATTAACTCACAAATATTAAATTTCATGACAATAGCTCAGAAAATAACGAAGCTATTAAGAAAAGTCACTGTTCGTGACTTTGCCATTTGTATGGGAGCTATATGATATAGTGGTCCGATCCGGCTGAATCCGAGATATACAACCCCTGCAGTATGTACAAGCCTACATGCAAAATTTCAACTCTGTAGCTCCAACGGTCTAGGAGGAGTTTGCGTTGATCCAGACGGACGGACAGACGGACAAACGGACGGACGGACATGGCTATATGAACTCGTATCATCGTGCTGATCAAGAATATATATACTTTATATGGTCGGAAATGCTTCCTTCTATGCCTTGCACACTTCTGACCAAAATTAATATACCCTTTTTGCAAGGGTATAAAAATAAATCGAATAAGCATGGATACAATAGAAACAAAAAGACCCTTCCTTGATTTCCCGATACAATCAGGCGAAACAAATCACAAATACAAGGAAATAAGGTATGGGATAGCCCACAACTACAAAGTTGAAAAAAAATATTGTAGATCTTATGGAAAAATCCATAAAAGTAGCTTATGGTAGATTGTTAGCCAAGACTCCTTTAAGAAAAGACGTGCCCGGATGGGTACACGAACTTTTCAAGGACTCAATCGAGCTGATAAATATATCAGAACCGAGCAAAGAACCCATAGATTTTACAGACTCAGATGTAGAAATAGTAGATATAGAGTAGCAAACTATGAACATTTTTTTTTTTTTAATTTTTGTCAATTAAAAACAGGTCTAAACGACCAAATACACGAAATATTCAAACAACCATTGAGATAACGTCTCTGGGAATAAAAAAAAAAGGTCGATTTTTTTTTTACAAACTATGGTTACTTGGGATGATATAATAGGAAAAGCTAGAATACACTCACAAGAATTAAGTAAATCTTGTAAGTGCCTTTCTCAGAATAGGGAAACATCCCAAGACACAGTAACCAAACACACGAAAATATAACCGAGAATCTCCAAGCTATTAGAACAGTATTAACTGAACACTATAGCAAACTAAAGTTATGGCAAAAAACAGCCGCAAATGCGTTCTACAGTGCAAACAAAAAGCAATAACTGTGCTAAACAGACACAATATTGAATTTAAAAAAACATCTGATTTGGAAACTTCAATAGTACTGGAAGAAAAAACGCAACTAATGGCTGATGAAGAAATAGGTCAAGGGGAACCATCGGTGAGCTCCGATCAATCAATCATAAGTCTTAACAAACCAGCCATTCCAAAAGAAAACAACAAAATGACAAAAACAGTGGTAGAATTCATAAACACAGCCACCAAGCTGCTACCATACTTCGATGGTGATATTAAAAATCTACCGGGTTTCCTTGGAGCGCTTTGCGTTCTTAACACCATAAAAGTAGCCATCGAAATCATAAAATCAAAATTAAAAGGTCAAGCGGGTAATACCCTAAGCTCAGAAACAACGATTGATGAAGTAATACGAAAACTATCAACAAATAGCAAATACCATAACTAACCCCCAAAACGCAGTCATACGATTGCTAAACACTACAAATATAGATCAAATAGTAAACATATCAAGTTTGAAATATGAACCACTTTCCGGCTACGAAATAATCGAAGCAAATAAAGAACAGCGTGAAAACGCAGTACTAACTACGTTATCAAAAAAATATTCCCCCACAGTTTCACAGTCAACTTACGAAGTTGTGCAAGAAATAAAGTGATGTATTCGGACTAGAAACCGAATCAATAACAACAAAAACCTTTTATAAACGAAAATTAAGACTGGTGGACGATGAACCAATATATATTAGAAATTATAGAAATCCTCATAGTCAGAAAGACGAAATACAAAGACAAGTTTAAAAGCTTATAGAAGACGAAATAGTCGTGTCCTCTGTATCACCTTACAATAGCCCACTCTTATTAGTACCGAAAAAACCATTACCAAATTCCGAAAATAAAAAATGGCGATTAGTAATTGACTATCGTCAAATTAATAAAAAATTGTTGTCCGATAAATTTCCATTACCTAGAATTCCAGTTACACTTCTGATCTCCACGCGCACAGTCGAAACAAGAGCGAGCTAATGTACGTTCTCTCTCTATCTTCACTGTAAGCTTGAATCTGTACGTCAACTACAACCGTTACCCGAGACCGTCGAAACCTATCAACAAAATTAAACGTCGTAGCAACACTATTGGCGATGCAACTGCATCTGCCTCTCCTACAATGTCTCAACGCAGAAAAACTTACAAACGAGAGCCCCAAAACTCTAAACAATACACCAACTACTTCCTAATATGAATGAAAGTGAAGCGGAGGCCCAAACAGTGATTGAACCCAAACCACCTCCAATAACTGTACTTAAGCAAAGTGCAGAATTCATCCACAAACTTATCGGAAAACTTAATATCCAGGAGTACTTTATAAGGTCCATTTCCATCGGCATTAAAATCTTCCTACTAAACATGGAATTATTCGATATAGTCTCCTTACAACTAAGGCAAAGCAAATGTCAGTTCTTCACTCATGCCCCTAAGACCACTCAACCATTCAAAGCAGTACTATCAGGACTGGATAAACACACCGGTGAAGATGTTAAAACCATGTTAGTCAATCTTGGACTACAATGCCTTGACGTTAAGATTATAGAAAAGAAAACAAAATTGAATCATACACTGCTGCTATACATCATATATTTTACCAACAAAAGCATAACAATGCAACAACTGCGCAAAGACTTTATGTATGTCAATCATACTAGGGTTCGTTGAGAATACAAAGAAAAAGTACCCGGTAAGCTAACGCAATGGTATAAATGCCAATTGTTCCGGCACGGCTCCAAAAACTGTTCAGTCAACACTGCTTGTGCCCACTGTGGCGAGCCCCATGAAACGGTAAACTGCCCAAAAACCAAAATCCAATGTGCGAACTGTCGAGGCAATCGACCCTCTATGGACCCCGCCTGCCCGTACCGTCTCTCCTTTCAGAGTTTACTTTTGAATCGCTCTTCGCAACACAACAAGAGACCACTAAATAGAGCATTCGCAGACAGAATGCCTATCTTCGCTTCTTCTCCACACACGAGTGCCCAACCAACGAAGTTCGTAAGCTACAAATCTGCTCTTACAAGCAACATCTCTTCGCCTAACATCCAAACGCAAGCAACAGATCTCTTCTCTTTCGAAGAAATTAACACTATCCTAAACGAGATGATCTCCAAATTAAGCTGCTGCTCTAACAAAGTCGAACAATTTAAAGTTATTACAGCACTTGCTATTAAACATGTCTATGCAAATAAATAACTCAATCGACGCGATTAATATCATGGCATGGAATGTGCGTGCCCTCAAAACAAAAAGAATAGAATTAGTCAAGTTTCTAAATGATAATTTTATTCATATTGCCCTGATAAATGAAACATGGCTTGCCCCTAATGATCGCATTAGTGTTCCCAACTATACCCTATATCGTTGCGACAGAACCTCAAGAAGAGGTGGTGGGGTTGCTATAGCTATTAACAATAAACTCGAACACAAACAAATATCCGGTGCCAAAACGCACCAATTAAAACTAACTTGAATAGCTACCTTAGTTTATTTGCCGTTTATGCGGGCAACACTGAAAAATGCCTTCCCAGTGCGTAACTTAGGGTAACTTAGTCAGTGATAGGATTCATATGAAAAATATCTACAAGTCAGACCTGATCAAATTTTCGCAATTAAGCGGGGAATTCCTCGTTCTTGGTGACCTAAACTCTAGGCAACGTAACTGCACTCGAGCAAATAGTTGGGGAAATAATCTTCATGACCTCGCCGTACTGGGCAAATTTAATATATTATTTCCAAAAGATACTACTTATATCCCAACATGTGTAACGTCTAAGCCCTCCACTATCGATCTCTGTCTAACAAACTTAACAAACCGTATTAGCAACCCGATAGTTTTTAAAGATCTTTCTTCGGACCACCTTCCAGTAGTCATAAATTATTCCAAAAACATACCTCTCATCGAGAAAACGATTCCAATCTTCAAAAAAGCTAACTGGAAAATGTTCAAACGTGTAGTCGACAATATGCTCATGCCAAATGAAGTAAGCCTTGGTAATCTTCCAATAGCTCCTTCTCATATAGATTCGCTAGTCGATTCATTTTCTAAAACAATTAATTGTGCCTTCACGAGATCGACTCCTCACCAACACATCCGAGATACCAACATCAAGCTTCCAGAGCACATTTCTAAGCTACTCAAAACCAGGAATTCCCTCAATAGACAATGGATACGGTCTCGACAGCCTATAATCAAAGCAAGATGTAATCATCTAAACTATATAATCCGCAGAGAGATATTTATTTTTACCAACCAACAATGGAATAGAAAGCTAAGCAAAATGAACAAATGTAGTAGGCCGTTTTGGAACACCACGAAAGCAATCAAAAGAAGGAAACAGTATATTCCCACCTTATATGAGGCTGATGTGGCTTATATAACCGGAATTGAAAGCTAATCTATTAAGCAATTCCTTTGCATCTAAACACAGCTTGACATCCTCGTACTCAAATGCGATTACAATAGACTTGGTTGCCAATACTGTGCAAAACAATATGCCAGATCAGATTCAGATCAATAAAGTTACGACCAGCGAAATAGTTTCCATCCTAAAAACCCTGACAACTAAAAAGTCCAGCGGTCCAGATAACATAAGGAATATTTGCTTAAAAATCTTCCAGCAAATGCCATTAGTTTTCCCGCTACTTTATACAATAGCAGCCTACAAATAATATATTTCCCAAATCCTTGGAAAATAGCTAAAGTTATCCCAATTGTCTAAGCTGGAAAACCTCCAGACAAGCCACAAAGCTATAGGCCTATTAGTCTATTTAGCAGTCTCTCCAAAATATTTGAAGAAATAATTAAAAGTAGACTCCTAGTCCACCTAGAAACACATAATATTTTACCACCTGCCCAATACGGCTTCAGAGCTGGTCTAAACTGCTCATTCCCAACCAAGAAACTAAGAAGCTACGTTCAAAATACTTTCTCCAACAAACAGTCTGTTGGACTCGTCACTCTGGATATTGAAGCTGCTTTTGATACAGTCTGGCACGAAGCACTCATTATACACTTGCAAAAAGGGTATATTAATTTTGGTCAAAAGTGTGCAACGCATAGAAGGAGGCATCTCCGACCATATAAAGTATATATATTCTTGATCAGCACGACGAGACGAGTTCAAATAGCCATGTCCGTCCGTCCGTCCGTCCGTCCGTCTGGATCAACGCAAACTCCTCCTAGACCGTAAGAGCTACAGAGCTGATTTTCCATGTAGTCTTGTATATACTGCAGGCGTTGTATATCTCGGATTCAGCCGGATCGGACCACTATATCATATAGCTCCCATACAAACCGCAAAGTCACGAACAGTGACTTTTCTTAATAACTTCGTTATTTTCTGAGCTATTGTCATGAAATTTAATATTGGTGAGTTAGTTATACATATAAACGATTATGCCAAATTTGATCAAGATCGACTATATCATATAGCTCCTATAGGAACGATCTTTCGAAAACAGTGACTTTCCTTAATAACATCGTTACTTTTGACGCGATTGCTTTCAAATTAAACATTTGTTAGTTTAATGTATCTGTCAACGACTGTGCAAAATTTGATGGGGATCGGGTAACTATATCATATAGCTCCCATAGGAACGATCGGTGGAAAACTGTGACTTTGTCCAATAACTTCGTTATTTCCTATGCTACGACTGTTGGCCGTTCTTTCTTTCTTTCAAACATTAGCCTTTTTAGATAAAACGTTTTTCCACTTTTATGGCTATAGGTAAGGCACGAGTTACCAAAAAAGTTGCAAGGGTATTCAAACTTTGACGCGGTCGAAGTTAGCCCCGGCCCTCTGGTTTTCAAACTAATAAACATTAAAACACCCACATATCTGGTAAACATTCTGAAAAGTTTTTTGCTAGATCGCACCTTTTATATTGAAATAGATGGAAATAGGTCAACAACAAAAGAGCTACTAGCTTGTGTCCCACAGGGTTCAATTCTAGCGCCAGTGCTTTTTAACGTCTTCATATACGATATTCCGCAACTTCCCCGATGTAAGCTATCGATGTTTGCAGATGGCACAGCCATATATTGTAAAGGCACGTATTATGCTGACATTAAACAAGCCCTGCAAAGCGTGCTAAACGAATTCGAAGCTTACTACCATAAGTGGAAAATAAAAGTTAATGCCACCAAAACTAATGCCATCTGCTTTTCCAAGAAAAGAAAGGCTTGCTTTCTTCCTGACGGGCCTCTGAAAATCTGCAACCCTCCAGTTAACTGGGTAGATACATTGCGATACTTAGGTATCCACTTCGATAAAAAGCTTACGTTTAGCACTCATGTTGGTGCCACAATCAATAAGATTAACAAAACCATCTGCACCCTTTACCCAATTATTAACCGAAAATCGAAACTTTCCTCAGCTAACAAAATGATCATATTCAAAACCATTTTTCTCCCTATACTAACCTACGGCTCAAGTACCTGGAAGAGAAGTGCTGCATTTCTCATCAAGAAATTGCAAGTATGCGAAAACAAAATATTAATGCTTCTACTCAACCTTCCATTTTTTACCAAAACATCCACCTTATATCATACGGCTGGCGTCAAAACAGATTATTGACCAATCTGACTCTTAGTGAAAACACTACTCTTAAACTATTAGACAGTTTAGGACCATATTTTCTTGATCACAATACTCATATCTCCTAAGGGCAGCCACTGGCACTAAGCCGCTAAATCTTATTTTAGTCACCTTAGTCCCAGTCACCTAGCTTAAGTTCGTATTTAAGGCATATATTAAAGGTTTTCGCTCATTTTTCCTTGCCATATTATATTATCATCCATCAAACTTGTATAACTATGTATATAAAAATTTCTCAGCTGAAAACCAATCGCTATAACTCTGTAAAATCTTCCTATCACTTATAGCTTTAATAACATTGTACTATCAAAGAGCAAGAAAGCAAATAATGAATTGAAAAAAAAAAAAAATTACCTAGAATTGATGACATTTTAGATCAACTAGGTAGAGCAAAGTATTTTTCATGCCTCGACCTAATGTCAGGTTTTCATCAAATTGAACTCGAAGAAGAGTCACGAGACATAACATCCTTTTCCACATGTAATGGCTCATATCGCTTCACGCGATTACCATTCGGTTTAAAAATAGCTCCAAATTGCTTCCAGAGAATGATGACTATAGCATTCACTGGCCTTGAACCTTCGCAAGCATTCCTTTACATGGATGACTTAATAGTCATAGGTTGTTCCGAAAAACATATGCTTAATAATTTAACAGATGTTTTTGAGAAGTGTAGGCAACACAACCTAAAGTTACATCCTGAAAAATGTTCATTTTTTATGCATGAAGTCACCATTTTGGGACATAAATGCACAGATAAAGAAATCTTGCCTGATGACACAAAGTATGATGTCATTCAAAAATTATCCAGTCCCACATGATGCGGACAGCGCTAGAAGATTCATTTGATTTTGCAACTATTATCGAAGATTTATACAAAACTTCGCTGAATATTCTCGCCACATAACAAGATTATTTAAGAAAAACGTTAAATTGGAATGGACAAGTGATTGTCAAAATGCGTTCGAGCATTTAAAATCAGCATTAATGAACCCAACTCTGTTACAGTATCCAGATTTTAGCAAAGAATTTTGCATAACCACAGACGCAAGTAAATACGCATGGGGAGCAGTTCTACTGGGCAATCACGCATTTCAGACCATACATTTATGGTAGACATTTTACTGTCAAAACAGATCACAGAGATCACACTTATTAGTTTTCAATGGCAAACCCAAGTTCCAAGCTAACTAGAATGCGACTTGAATTAGAGAAATATAATTTTACGCTAGAATATCTAAAGGGCAAAGATATTTTCGTAGCCGACGCGCTATCGAAAATAACTATACAGGACTTACAAAATATACAAACCAGTCACTAAATTCTGAGAGTCACTACCAGAAATCAAAGTAAACAGTCAAATTCCTGCGCAGGAAAAGAAAAAGAAAATAATATAAAAGAGTTGCAAAAGCAATCTCTTAATGCTTCTAAGCCCAATGTGTATGACGTCATTGTAAACGACGAAGTACGAAAAGTAGTGACCTTGCGAATAACTGATTCTTTAACCACATTCAAACATGGCAAGAAAGTTATAGCAAGAATTGACATTTGCGATATGTATACCAATGGAATTCTCGACTTAGGTCAATTTTTTCAAAGGCTCGAAAAAGAAGCCGGTCTACTCAACATCAGTCAAGTCAAATTGGCACCGAGCGAAAAGATCTTTGAAACTATCTCAATAGAATCTTTCAAAAATATGGGCAATAAGATTTTACAATTATTAAGAGTAGCGCTAATCAAGCCGGTGACCTTATTATCAAATAACGATAAAGAAAAAAAAAGCAATACTGTTTACGTTCCACGATGACCCCATACAAGGAGGTCATACTGGAATATTAAGAACTATGGCCAAAATAAAAAGGCATTACTATTGGAGGAATATGACACGAGATATATCTCAATATATAAAAAAAGCAATGAGGTGTCACTGGACACCCGGGTAGAGCGAAGCTCTCTAGGAATTCGTCGAATTTAGGGGGTCACTGAAGTGTAGCTGAATTTTGTTAATACATTTCGATTTGAAGTCTCACTAAATTGATCGCAATATTGGGGGAGTGAAGGTAACACCCCATGCCAGTACTAGGCGACGCCCTTGTGTACACATACTTTTTATACCCTTGCAAAAAGGGTATATTAATGTTGGTCAAAAGTGTGCAACGCATAGAAGGAAGCATCTCCGACCATATAAAGTATATATATTCTTGATCAGCACGACGAGTTCAAATAGCCATGTCCGTCCGTCCGTCTGGATCAACGCAAACTCCTCCTAGATCGTAAGAGCTACAGAGCTGAAATTTTGCATGTAGGCTTGTATATCTCGGATTCAGCCGGATCGGATCACTATATCATATAGCTCCCATACAAATGACAAAGTCACGAACAGTGACTTTTCTTAATAACTTCGTTATTTTCTGAGCTATTGTCGTAATATTGGTAAGTTATAAACGACTATGCCAAATTTGATCAAGATCGGGTGACTATATCATATAGCTTCCAATAGGAACGATCGGTGGAAAACACTGACTTTGATCAATAACTTCATTATTTCCTATGATTGTAGGCGGTTCTTTCGCAGACATTACACTTTTTGGATAAAACGTTTTTACACTTTGATGGCTATGGCTAAGGATAGAGTTACCAAAATAGTTGTAAGGGTATACAAACTTTGAAGCGGTCAAAGTTAGCCCCGGCCCTCTGGTTTAAGCGTAACTCTTATTTCCATATATGTATGTATGTATGTATGTACCGACATAGATATATGTACATACACACATGTATATGTATATGTATAGGTTTTACAGGTAAATGAATATGTACATAGCACAAAACATTTGTACCTATATAAGATTAAATATGTATGTATGAAAGATAAGGTGAGGATACTTGGCAGCCGCTGCTACAGGTAGAACCCGTGAAAAAAGTTGATTAGTAATTTATTCAACAATTTAGCAAACACGCCATTCCAAAGCTTTGCAGGAACTTTGGAAATTTTTTAGTTTCCTCGGCCAGCATTGACAAATGTACTTACATACATATATGCATGCACACTTGCCTGCCGAAAATGTATACATACATATGTACATACATAGATGTGTGTACTCATGGGTCTTAAGGCCCAGTGTGTACAAACATTTGAATATGTATGTACGCATACGTATTCAATAGTAATGATAACATACATAAATATGTACATACATATGAATGCATTTACATGGTTGTATATACATACATGCATGCGTTTTCAAAGCTAAATGAGAAAAATGTACGTTACATACATACATAGGTACATATAATAAAGTTATACATATACATAAAGTTTCACGTTCATATATGTACATACATACATATATATACATACATACATACATACATATATTCTACAAAATTTGTTAACATAATTATTATAAATTATATATTAAATATACATATATAAGTACAGATGATATATTTATGTACAATGTATGAATTTTTTCGATCATACATTTCAGTTGACAAAACTGACTGGGATGTATGGATATGGTACTTCGCATATTGTTTTAATACAACACCCTCTATGGCACATGATTATTGTCCATATGAATTGGTATTTAGTAAAACTGCGAACTTACCCAAACATTTTAATAGTGTAGATAATATAAATCCACTATATAACATAGAAGATTATGCTAAGGAATCAAAATTTAGATTAGAACAGGCTTATAAAAGAGCCAGAATTATGTTAGAACAGCATAAAGCAAAGAATAAGGAAATATATGATACAAAGGTAAAAGATATCGAATTAGAAATAGGAGGTAAAGTTTTATTACATATTGATACGGGTCATAAGTTAGAACCTAAGTATTTAGGCCCATACATTATAGAAGAAATAAAGGATAGGGATAACATTTTAATCAAAGATACAAAGAATAAGAAACAATTAGTGCATAAAGATAGGTTAAAAATTTTTATCAATTAATATATATGAACAAAATAATAATAAAACAAATTTTTATCAATTAATATATATAAACAAAATAATAATAAAACAAAACAAAATTTTTATCTGCATTTAATGACACTATACATATATAGAAAATATATATCATCAAACAGAAAATCAAACATTCAAATTGAAAAAAAAAACCACAAAAAAAAAACAAAAAAAAAAAAAACGATAAAAAAAAAATAAAAAAATTCTTTTAACAATAATACATAAATAAATTCCCATTAGAAAATAACTCCATATAATTCCGTTATTTTTCTAAAGAGGGGGGATGTAGCATGTTCTAGAATAACAACATTACAATGTATACAAATATATTGTATCAATATAGACGTAGTCGTACAACGCTCAGTACGAACAAGTGGCCCATATGACACCAGGCCCGGGCCTGTTACGAATGACCCTAAGTAAAGTTAATGTTACAACCTCTACCCACTCCGACCTAAGGGCATAGGCGTATTACATATATAAACATAAATTAAACTAAAGAAATAGAAAATATTAAATGTAATGAGATAATAGGTTACATATAAAAAGAAAACAGGATAGGTATAAATAAAGATGATTACAACTAATTACGAGCGAGGAATGACAAGATCGCAGTTTTAATACCCGGAAGCGATGTTTCGGAACCGATAACGTGCCAAAGTCTGTTGTAGTCACTACATAGTATACGAAAAGGTTCATGCAGAGAATAGTTAGTTGTGCAAGTGGGAAGTATAAGCGGTGTGAAATTGCGGGTCCTTCTAGATGGAACAGAAATGTTAATTTGGCTCAACAGCTCGGAAGAGTCAATCTCACCATTCAAAAGTTTGTAAAGAAAAGTTACACCAAGCATTGTTCTACGATTAGTTAAAGAAGGAAGGTTAATTAACTGAAGTCGACTAGAATAAGATGGAAGTTGTACAGTTGGATCCCAGCGCAAATCACGAAGGGCAAAGAGTAAAAACTGTTTTTGTACAGATTCTAATTTGTTTTGATAAAACTCATATTGAGGAGACCAAACACAAGATCCATATTCTAATATGGGGCGGACTAAAGAAGTAAAAAGTATTTTGGTAATATATGGATCCTTGAACTCCTTCGACCAGCGTTTCATAAAGCCAAGAACACTCTTAGCCCTACTAACAGTAGTCGATATATGCTGATTAAAACTAAGTTTGTGGTCGATTAAGATCCCCAAATCTTTTACAACCAAGGAAGTATTATTAATTTTTTCTAACGGGAAATTATTTAAAAAGTAACTCGTTAATTGGGGAGAACCTCTATAAAAAGACATAACTTTGCACTTAGAACAGTTTAGAGATAACAAGTTAGTCCTACACCACCCCTGAAAAGCATTCAGGTCAGCTTGCAAGGTATGACATGAGAGAGAGTCTACGATGCGATTAGCGATTTTTACATCATCGGCATACATAAGAACTCTGGAATTTAAAAGAACGGTGGGGAGATCATTAATAAAAATGGTAAATAATAATGGGCCAAGGTGACTGCCCTGTGGGACTCCCGATTCAACACAAATGATCTTAGAAAGAGAGGACCTAAAAAGAACCCTCTGCCTCCTATTGCTTAGATATTGTAAAATCCAAGCAAGCAGAGCATCCGGAAAGCCAACTAAATTCAGCTTATGTAATAGTAAGGCATGGTTTACCGAATCGAAAGCCTTACTGAAATCCGTATATATAACATCAGTTTGCTTTTGTTTCTTAAAACCTTGGATTACAAAAGATGTAAACTGTAAAAGGTTAGTTGTGGTAGACCTATTCTTGACAAACCCATGCTGGTATGGCGAAAAAATAGATTTACAGAAATGCTGTATTTGAGACGTCATAATTTTCTCAAACAGTTTAGGTATCGCTGACAATTTAGAAATTCCTCTGTAATTAGTGACGTCGGATTTATTGCCACATTTGTGAAGAGGTAAAATGAACGAATCCTTCCATATAGTTGGAAACTCGGACAGTGTAACGGACAACTCAAAAAGCTTAAGTAAAGGCGAGCACAATGACTCCGCACAGAACCTCAGGACACAAGCGGGAATACCGTCTGGGCCCGGTGAGTATACCGGCTTAATCGTCATTAGTTCCTTAGCTACCGAACTTTGCGTTATAATAGGATTAAGAATACAGTTGGATTTCGTTATAGGATATGGATATATCTGGCTAGAGTTGTACTTAGTAGATATGTACGTAGTCGAGAAGAAGTTAGCAAATAAATTAGAAATAGATTGATCAGAAGAGGCCGAATCATTATTAAAAACTGCAAACGATGGAAGGGAGACAGAATTTCGCTTTGAGTTAACGAAACTATAGAACTCTTTAGGATTTTCGGAGAATTGCAACTTGCAACGTTGTAAGTAATTATTATAGCATTTAGAATTAGAAACAATAAAATTCGATTTAGCAACCAAGTAACGAGACAGATCCGATGATAGACCCGTGACTTTATATTTTTTGTAATACCTAGACTTAAGATTCTTCAGTTTTGACAGCCCCCGCGTAAACCATGGTGATTTTTGCGTCACCACAGGAGACACTAGGGGTACACAGTCATTAAAGATCGAGTCAACAGTGGTATAAAATAAAGAAATGGCGGAATTCATATCCGTACAAGTGTATAAATTAGTCCAATCGGTATTAAGAAAGGCATTGTTTAGTGCGACAAAGTCAGTCTTCCGAAAACATCGGGTGCTTACCGTAGGATCACACTCGGAGATGGGCTCGCGGCTGGGAAACTCAATAGATAACTCTAAAGTTGGATGATAACTATCCTCTGGTAACACCATTGGACTAGTTCTAGATACTTCACAAAAGCTAGGATCAGAAGTAAAAATCAGATCCAGAAATCTGCCAGACGTATTAGAAATCGAATTCAGCTGGGCCAACGAAAGCTCAAGCAGACCATCAATAAAATCATGACACCCAGAGGGCAGCAACGTTTTGCTACCATTAACTGTTGACCAAGTCATAGTGGGCAGGTTAAAGTCCCCTAGGACAATTAATAAGTCTCTGTCAGAAAGTAGTTCAACTATAAATTTAATAGAATCTAAGTGTAGTAAATAGGTTGGCCATTCCGATTGGGGTGGAATGTAAGAACAGGTAACAAAAATGGAAAAACGACTAAAAGATACCTTAACGCATATAAATTCGATAGTACTTGAGACAGGTATTGTTATCAGACCCGATGATAGGGCGGAATCTACAGCAATAAGAACTCCACCACCCCTACGATCAGTACGATCACGTCTAAAAATATTGAAATTAGAGGGTAGAACTGTGGCGTCAAAAACGTCAGGTTTTAACCAAGTCTCAGTAAAGACAATTAGGTCAAAATCAAAAGACAGACTATCTACAAAGAGTTTAGTAAGTTTAGTATTAAGGCCTCTGACATTCTGATAGCCGACAGAGAAGGAAGTTGTTAGTTTTTTGATAGAGTAGAAGAAGGAATAGATAAGGAAGGAGTGGGAATAGATGAGGAAGAAAGAGGAATAGATGGTGAAGGAATCCTTGTTTGGCCCCGTGTCTTCTTTTTTCTGGATGTAAACTCCTTCACAATTAAGCTTTTCGGCCAGAAGCTAGAACTGCAGATACAGTCAAAGAACTCAATTGGAACACTGATTTTAAAAGATGAAATTTCTCTAGAATATGAAAATTTGAACTTTTCTATTGATATATTGGAGACATTCAGTTTAGCCCGAATGTGGGCCATGACATCATCCGATGTAGCATCAGGGAGAAGTCTCGAAACAAAAATGTGTTTTTTAGGTGGCACTCCCACCAATGGTTTCGGCATTGCAGGTATTGCATCAGCTACCGCATTAATTGTAGCATCAGTTGCAACAAGTGGCATTCCGGCACTACTATCACTAGAATCCCTATCGGCAAAATCCATGGGTGTAGATTCTTGCCCAGACAAAACGGACACTACAGACATCGTCTCCGGAATTGGAGTTTGCATTGGTTGAGAAGGCGTCGGAACCGATATAGATGTGGAGACCGGCAAACACAAGGACAAATCAGAAGTCTGTTCTCCTGCCTTCTTACGCTTTCGAGACTCAGTCAGTAGCGTTAAACTACTAAACTGAGACTCGACAGCTTTAAACTCTTGCGAGAGTTTAAGAAAACTGGCGGACAGACTCATCAGGTTATCCTTTGTTTGCCGCATGAAAAGTTCCATTTCATCTTCCACGATACGGCATGACTCACATCCCCATTTGAGACCCTTTTTTTGATCTAAAAGATCCTTTACCCTGCATGTAAAGCCGGCGCACTTAACATGTACTGTAGTTTTACACAACCAACAGTAAATAAAACTATTCAGGGGTGGGGCGGGCTGCAAACAATTTTTAACCGAACAGACAGGCATTATGAGTTAATTAGATGAATTAGTAACCAAACAAATAAAAATGAGATATGTATTGGTATTAAAATATATAACTCACTCTGAGGTCCAGAAATAATAAGAAAGCGAGATATTGGGGGTGCACAAGGGTTAAAAGATAAAGAGAGCACTATAGAGTCTAAATTACAGACACACAACAGACTGCAGTATGAGCGCAAATAACGGCGACAAGTGAAACGAAAACGAGAGAGAAAAAAAAAAAAGTTAAAGAGCGCGAGCGCGGGAGCTAGAAATCACAAAAACAAAAACACTGCAACAAGAACTCACAGAAATTTCAAGACAACAACAAATGAGCGTTGCTTGTGATTTACAAGAAAGAAAAAAAGGTGGGAAAGAGAGAAAGAAAAGAAAAAAACCAACAAAGGTTTTAACAGAATTAAGATTGTTAAAAATTATTAACACAAACACACAAAAACGCAAACGAGTGATATGGTGCAAGTTAGATTTAATATTATAATTATAAATTTTCGATCGCGATGCCGATAACACAAAATAAAAAAAAAAAATTATAAAATCAGTTAAAACGCGGGAGCTTAAAAAAAACACGTCCGTCTTCCTCGAGAGCGTTGATGATGATGAATTAGTAACAATATTTATGTGCGCAACATTCAAGTACATTTGCCTCTTAAGCAACATAACCACCCATGAGTGCATGGTGCTGGACAATTGCTGCGTCGGCAAATATAACACGCGCGGCCACTCAGGCCCAATATGCAATATGATACATCCTCACTCTCTCGCTGCGGCGACATTCATACATACATACTCTTATGTAAACATTATACATTTATACATTTATACATTCATACATTTATACATAAATATGTTTATACATAAGCATACCGCTCCTCTGCCTGCATTGCCAGCAGCGCAGCTACGCGGTTTTAGCTTTAGAGAACAATTGTAATACAATTAAGAATCATTGAATAAACCATACTCAAAACGACAAGACCTGCTTGTGTCTTAATTTCTTCCAAAATACACTACTTCTCAAAGGATCCTACATCGAGCATATTACAATATGACAGGAAAAGAATTTCCAGTTTAAGGAGGCACTGGGGTACAGATCAGTTTCATCCTCACAGTACCATATGTATAGTGTTCAAAAAATAACGAAGTTATTGAGAAAATTCACTGTTCGTGACTTTGGCGTTTGTATGGGAGCTATGTGATATATTGGTCCGATCCGGCTGAATCTGAGATATACAACCCCTGCAGTATATACAAGCCGACATGCAAAATTTCAGCTCTATAGCTCCAACGGTCTATAAGGAGTTTGCGTTGATCCAGACGGACGGACAGACGGACGGACGGACGGACATGGCTATATGAACTCGTATCGTCATGCTGATTAAGAATATATATACCTTGTATGGTCGGAAATGATTCCTTTTATGCGTTGCAAACTTCTGACCAAAATTAATATACCCTTTTTGCAAGGGTATAAAAATATGTGAATAAAATAGTTTTAAGAAAATGCTTTGTCGCGGTGTGTGAGTATTGGCCGCTGGCTGTGTCTTCCACCGAAAGTGTCCCCTTCAAACGGAGACGTGGAGCCACTCCTACCTAAGTAGGCCCATAACTGGACTAAAAGGGAAAAATGGAGCCTCCCCTAACTGACAAATGGGGACATAGCAGCAAAAAATAAAACGAAGAAATGCTTGCAACAGCAATAAAAAAAAGAGAAAAGAGAATGAAAAAGAAAGAAAAAGAAAGAAAAAGAAAATAAAAAAAAACGAATTCAAAATTATGTACCAATAAATAACGAACAAAAAACTCGCAATGCCGAGGAAAAGATGTGAACAAAGAATGCAAGCTAAAGTAAATTCAATAACTTTTTTAATGCTGATCCGAGTTTACTAGAATTATTAAAAGAAAAAAAGACAAACACAAAAAAATCCCTACAATGCACTAATTATTTTAAATCTCGTTAACAGAAAAACGTTTACCCTGTAAGAAGGGATTGCCACACGAAAAAACCACACCATCATTACATAAATCAGAACAATACTTACAACAATCGCTCAGGTGAGTGAAGAGTGCTTAAACAAAAATAAACCAGAGGGCCGGGGCTAACTTCGACCGCGTCAAAGTTTGTATACCCTTGCAACTTTTATGGTAACTCTTTCCTTACCTATAGCCATCCCGATCCTTATCAAAAACATTCAAGCTAAAAAGGCTAATGTTTGCGAAAGAACGGCCTACATAGGAAATAACGGAGGTATTGATCAAAGTCACTGTTTTCCACCGATCGTTCCTATGGGAGCTATATGATATAGTAACCCGATCCTTATCAAATTTGGCACAGTCATTAACAGATATATTAAACCAATAAATGTTAAATTTAAAAGCAATCGCGTCAAAAGTAATAAAGTTATTGACAAAACTCACTGTTTTCGAAAGATCGTTCCTATGGGAGCTATATGATATAGTTACCCGATCTTGACCAAATTTGGCACAATCGTTTATATGTATAATTAGCCCACCAATATTAAATTTAATAATGACAATAGCTCAGAAAATAACGAAGTTATTAAGAAAAGTCACTGTTCGTGACTTTGCCATTTGTATGGGAGCTATATGATATAGTGATCCGATCCGGCTGAATCCGAGATATACAACGCCTGCAGTTTATACAAGCCTACATTCAAAATTTCAGCTCTGTAGCTTTTACGATCTAGGAGGAGTTTGCGTTGATCCAGACGGACGGACGAACGGACGGACGGACATGGCTATATGAACTCGTATCGTCATGCTGATTAAGAATATAAATACCTTGTATGGTCGGAAATGATTCCTTTTATGCGTTGCAAACTTCTGACCAAAATTAATATACCCTTTTTGCAAGGGTATAAAAATTCAATAAAAACCAACAATTCATTCAAAATAATTATTTTATCTGAGAAATCTATTCTTTTAAAAAAAATAATATAAAGAAAAGTAAAAAGAGGAAAATTTTGTGGCATTGCATCTTATTTTACTTGTAAATATTTTTTATGAAATAGTAAGAAGCAATCAAATGAGTTAATTAAAACAATATAACGTCTAAAAGGAAGAATCTATTAAAATCACACTATTCCATCCTATTTTATCTTATCGAATTGAAATTTCCTTTTTTCTGAAATAAAAAATGGACGAGGTGAAAGAGGCCATTTCCACCCTACTCGCTCAAGTAGCCTCCCTTACGGAGGAGCTAAAAAAGCAGAAAGAGAAGGTGTTGATTTTAGAAGGGAAGAACTCAGACCCCGTAGTCGTGGCGGACAAGCCGCTATCCAAAGTTCTCACTAAATTTGACCTAAGGCAGATAGCAACTTCACCAGATTGCGTCAAAGAAATAAGGCCCTTCATGGGAGAAGCTGCCCAGTATCCAACCTGGATCAGGCAAGCTGAAGCCATAGAGCTGAAGCCATAGTACGGGACTATGAGGTAGCAAGAGATAAGCTGATATATAGAGCCGTCGTCCTCCACCTGAGGTCGAAGATAGAAGACAGGTTCCTGCAAAAACAAGTCGAATTCCTAGGCTACATCGTATCGGGGTATGGCATTAAAGTCGATGACAAAAAAGTCAATGTAATCCTAAAGATACAGCCTCCAAGAAATCTAAAGGAGCTTAAGTCTTTCTTAGGTATGACCTCTTACTACAGAAAATTTATAAAAGATTACGCTAGATTTGCAAAACCGCTTACGAACCTGACGCGTGCGAGTGGTGCCCAAGTTAAATCCTCGCAATCAAAAAAAGTACTAATTACACTAGACGAGGAGGCAATGCAAGCTTTCTGCGATTTAAAAACGCTTCTCTCCTCATCAGAGGTGTTAGCCTTCCCTCACTTTTCGAAACCTTTCCATCTCACCACAGATGCGTCAAATGTCGCCCTGGGGGCCGTTCTATCACAGATTACCGCAAACAACGATAGGCCCATTACCTACCTCTCAAGGGCACTCAGTCGGACAGAAGAAAACTACGCCACAATCGAGAGAGAAATGTTAGCAATCATCTGGGCGCTGGACAGCCTCAGGACCTATTTATACGGGACTGCATCTTTAAAAATATACACTGACCACCAACCACTGATTTATGACATGGGGAATAGCAATTTCAACGCCAAACTAAAGCGTTGGAAGTCTAGGATAGAGGAATACGACCATGAGTTAATCTATAAACCAGGGAAAGCGAATGTGGTAGCGGATGCGTTGTCAAGAATCTCGTACGATTCGCCTGAAAAAATACCAAATCAAATAAATTTGAATATCCTCGGCATTTTGGACAATGACACTGACTCATTGGCAACGGTGCACAGCGCACTACAAGACGCCTCTAATCTTCTCCCACATGTCGAGGGTGCCCATCACCGTATTCAGGAATCAGATTGTCTTTGACCCCGCTCGTTCAGACTATGAATGCGTCTCACCGCATGCCGGCTTCACTTGGCACCTACTGCCCATCAGAACTTTTACCACATCAGGACACGGTCCTGAAGGCTTACCTTAGCCCATCCCTAATAAACGGAATTAAAATCCCGGATACGCATCTGCAACTTTTGCAAACCTCCAACCTACCTCCAATCATTCACAAGCTACAAACTTCGCATTACGCAAAGGCTGGTGACCGATTTGACTGATGACGACGCGATTTGCGGAGTCTTCACTGAGGAACACCAGAGGGCTCACAGAAATTCCAATGAAATAAGACTTCAGCTACTAGAGCGGGTCTATTTCCCAAAAATGGCGAGCAGAATCAGAAATATTGTGGCAGCCTGCAAAACATGCAAGCTGCATAAATACGACCGGCACCCCAATCAACCATTATTGGAACCTACCCCAATTCCAACATACCCGTGCGAAATTCTGCATATAGATATTATTTTTCAGCTGCATTGACAAATTTTCAAAGTTTGCCAAACTATTTCCCATAGAGTCAAAGTCAGCTCTCCACCTGCGCGAAAGATTGGCGGAGGTGCTGCACTGTTTCACTGCACCCAAAATTTTGGTAACGGACAACGAACGAGGGCTTCTTTGCCCCACAGTCCTCAATTACCTTAAACTACTGGACATAGTCGTATACCATACTCCCACCCAACGGAGCGAGGTCAATGGGCAAGTGGAACGATTTCACTCGACATTCCTCGAAATCTATAGATGCCTCAAGTCCGAGTTCTCAACCATCAAAGTATCCGAACTCGTACCCATGGCTGTCGATAGGTACAACAATTCAATTCACTCCGTCATCGGGAAAAAGCCAGTTGATATTTTCCTAGACAGAACGGCTAGGATAAATTATCAAGGCCTGACGGATTTTAGGCGTAATACTTTAGAGGATATAAGCGGCCTTATACAATCGAAACAGGAGGCAGTTATCCGCAGGCGGAATAAAGGAAAAGAGAAGCTGGTTGAATACAAACAAGGGTAAGAAATCTTTGTCAGGAACAACTTAAGGGGAAAGAGAAAAACCTATTCAATATTGAAGAAGTACAAGAGGATAGAAGGGCTACGGTAAAAACAAAGACGGGCAAGGTATTTCATAAGGCACATCTGAGATCTAGAACAAAATAATGAGTAGATAGAAAATCGCCCCGCCTCATCAACCCATTTCCATAAAGACGATAGTATACAAAAACGAAAATACAAATAAGAAAAGATGCAAGCAAAAATATACAACAACAAAAAACAATCAAAAATAGAGAAATATTTAAGATTTAAGAAAGCATGAGACAAAGCACTCTTCACGAACCAGGTGGTAACCAATACTTAGCCTTAAGAAAATTCATATTATAAGCATTACTAACTCTCTTCGTCTTCAAGGATGGCAATGGTGACGATGCAGCAGACAGCTACGCGGTTTTAGCTATAGAGAACAATTGTAACAGAACTAAGAATGTTTCAATAAACCATAATCAAACTGAAAAGACCTGCTTGTGTCTTTCTTTTGCAAACTCAAAATACTACATCTCGAATGATACAACATCGGACGTATTACACTAGAATACATGCGCAAGAATTAAATAAGTCTTGTAAGCACCTCTCGCAGAATAGAAAAACATCCCAAAGTACAATAGAAAACACTTGAAAATAATAATAGAGAGACTAGAAAATATCAGAGCAGTGTTAATAGAACACTATAGTAAACTAACTACAGGACGAAAAACAGCCGCAAATGCATTCTATGATGACTGCAAACAAAAGGCAAAATCCGTATTAAAAAGATATAATATTGAATATAAACAAAAAATTGATTTGGAAATTTCAATATCACTGGAAGACAAAATCCAGGTAACGGCTGAAGAAGAAACGGATCAAGAAGAACCATCAGTGAGTTCAGATCAAACAAAAATAACTCTTAATAAACCAGCCATTTCGCCAAGAAACGCAAAAATGACTCAAACAGTTACTGATTTTTTAAAGATGGCCTCAAATAATCCACAGTTTGATGGCAGAAGAGAAAATCTGCAGAGCTTCATGGACGCATTGAATTTGATAAATTCACTAAAAGGCGACCATGAGGAAACAGCAATGTGCCTAATAAAAACAAAACTAAAAGGTCACACAAGAAATTTGATAACCTCTGAACAGACAATAGAAGAGATTATTAACTGTATTGCGTCAAATGTAAAAACGGAATCGGTAGCGTCAATAACGGAAAAAATAAAAAACCTACCCCAGAGAAACAAAACAGCAAGTCAGTATGCCCAAGAGATTGAAAAGCTTACTGAATCTCTGGAAGGTGCCTTTATACACGATGGCACATCTTTCAGTCGCTACAGAGGCAATAACAAAGAACTGCATAAACAACCAAGTACGTAACGTACTAAAAGCAGATATTTTCCGTGACATGAACAAACTGACAACAAAGTTCGTAGGCAGTAGTACAGCAGAAACAGGACAGGCGAACCCTGTCATGCACTACAGTCAATACAACAAAAATAGACAAAATATTTACCGAGGTAGAGGTAATTACCAAAATAACGGTTATAGGAATAATAATAATACCGGTGGATATCGTGGTAACTCACGATACAACAACCGAGGAAGAAATAATTCCAACCGTAACAGCTCGAACCGAGGGAATTCCAACCGAGGTAGCTCTAACAACGGAAATGGTAATGTACGACTTACTCAAAGAAATTCGGAAAACCAAAGATCCCTGCAGATATTCAGAAGAAACTGTAAATGTATACACATTCAATCTTAGCCTAAGTATTTTCATCAAAGTTAAAAACGAAAATACATACAACACATATACCTTCTTGTTAGATACAATAATAAAAGAAACAGATCCTTTTGAACATAAAGATACTTCAAACACAATTGAAATATCAGGAATTGGTGAAGGTTCAATTACTTCCAAAGGTCTAACCCTTATAGAACTAAGACAAAATGAATTCATTGTAGCATGTTCTAGAATAACAACATTACAATATATACAAATATATTGTATCAATTAGTAACAATATTTATGTGCGCAACATTCGAGTACATTTGCCTCTTAAGCAACATAACCACCCATGAGTGCATGGTTCTGGACAATTGCTGCGTCGGCAAATATAACACGCGCGGCCACTCAGGCCCAATATGCAATATGATACATCCTCACTCTCTCGCTGCGGCGACATTCATACATACATACTCTTATGTAAACATTATACATTTATACATTTATACATTCATACATTTATACATAAATATGTTTATACATAAGCATACCGCTCCTCTGGCTGCATTGCCAGCAACGCAGCTACGCGGTTTTAGCTATGGTCGACAATTGTTATAGAATTAAGAAGCATTCAATAAAGAAAACTCAAATGCAACAGACCTATGTGTGGTTCATTAAATATTGGACGTTTACTACTACATGGCGACCGTGACAGTGGTCACTAAACATCAAAAGGAGTGACCATTAGACTACAAAAAAAAAAATTCAGCTACACTGGAAAATGAACAAGGAAGGAAAATACAATCGCAGTAAGTAGAGTGATGGGAAAAAAATCTGGTGTGGTGAAAAAATTGAAAGCCAAAAAGGCTCAGATATTGAAGCTACTAAATAGCCCAGAGAAAATTAATTGGAATACCTCGGTGAAATTACACGCCGAGGTAGAGTTTATAAAAAACCAATTGACGAAAAATAAAACCACAACAACCAGAATCCCATACTCTACGATTCAAAACGTGGCAAAACCAAAAATAAAAATAAGTCCACAAACTGTGAAGGAATTACCAGAAATAAAAAAGGTCTGCCCAAACGACTGCGAGGGCCCATTATACTCAGCATACTGCGAGTATACATGCAGCCATTGCTACGGGACTCCAAAGGAAAAGCCAGTCCCCAAGGAAAGGAAGTGTCGCCCTAAAAAAAAGGGTATCAACAAATCTGGTGCGATGACCGGCACCGGAACCGCCTGAGCTCAGAGACGCCGACATCAGCAGCTGAGACTACAAACGTGAAAAGCAGGCCGCTTTTTACGCCATCGATGGAGCATCAGCGTGCCAACCGGCGACGACCAGCTGATGCTACAGGCTAGCTGAAGACAATCGAAATTTTAAATGAACAATTATGCGCTGCGTCGCACATTTTTTTTGAGTGTACTGCGATGCACATTTTTTTTATAGAATTAAAACAACCAATGTACAATTGTGCGGCATTAAAGCTGTCCAATTAGAGTGTGGCCTAAAAACCATACGAAAAAGTAGGCAGGAATATATGTAACAAAAAAAAAACAAAGAAAAGCCTTCAGCTCAAAACATTACTACATTATTATTCTATTATACTACACTTAAAACATTTAAAAACTAAAATATTAGAAACAAACAAAAAAAATTTAATTTAAATTTTTCAAAAAATTTGTTTGACCGGGGCTTCAGGTCAATCTTACTGATTTATTTGTAAGATTTTAAATCATAGGCAGCACAAAAGGTGAGCAGGTTGTCTGTATAGCTATTTCAAGAACCACCAAGTTCTATCATCAGCAGACTTCGCTAAAGAATCCACAATTGTAATGGCCATACCATATCTTCAACACTAAAACTAGTTGGGAATTACATTGCCAACTAAATGAAGCGAAAAAAGAACGGCAAAGCTTGCAACTGCAGATTCCACCTTTTTTGTGTGCATACCCATGGGCGCCAGCTGAATTAGTGTAAAGGGCTTCGCCTTAACCAACTAATCGTCGCGCCCAAATATTTTGTAATAGTATATTGTACTATATGCAAAAAAGAGGGTTTTTTACAGCAAGTGTGAAACGGCGGGCCTTCCGTTTTTGGTATTTGTCTAGATTTCGACCTTATTGAAGTTAATCAAAAAATTTGTTTGAGCGGGGCTTCAGGTCAATCTTACTGATTTATTTGTAAGATTTTAAATCATAGGCAAAGGGTGAGCAGGTTGTCAAATTTGACAAATTTTTTGATTAACTTCAATAAGGTCGAAATCTAGACAAATTAAAATTTTTCTTTAAATGGAATGTTTGATAACAAAATAAACAAGTTTGATGACATATTTGATGAACCCAATATGGGGTTAATAGATACCAAAACAGTGGACTCCACCGCAAATGTAATCAACAAAATAGAGTCATCAAATGTAGATTTAAAGCCAACAAATGCACTTTTATTAATAATTGTGGTAATAATGAGCGCATATGTGTTATACAAAGCATATAAATTACACAATAAATGTGTAACAAAGAGAGCCCTAAGCCATGCTAATGATCTTGATAAGATCTAAATAACATATGCATCAATTATTGTAACAGTGCATTTGAAACAAAAAAAATTATAAAAAAAAAAGAAATCACTTTCCAAATTTAACAAATAAAAAAAAATAAATAAAAAAAAACAAATTTTTAAGCTGAATAAAATATACATATCAATTAATTAAGATGAGTAAAATAGATGATTATTTTAGGAAGATAGTAGATAGGCATCCCAGAATAGTTTCCCACTTAATTGAGGTTTTTAGAAACGAGCAAAGTAATTCTCCCCAACGCTCGATTTGTTTAATACAGATTAGGTTAGCTTACCTAGATATAACAGGAGAAGAATTCCCAGTAAGAGGTTGCACTTGGGTACAGATGAGTTTTATCCTCACAGTACCATATGTGTGCTGATACTCAAATGCCACAGGCACATTTCGCTTCTACCTGATGAATGAAGCCCAACAACAATAAGTTGTCACAAAATTACCGAGTTTAAATAGAAATTGAATAAGTATGAATGAAGTTGAAACTAAACATCTCCAAAAATATATTCCTTTTCTTGATTTCCTGATACAGAAGGGACCAGTAAATAAAAAGTACAAGGAAATAAAATTTTGGATACTTAAAAACTACAAATTTAAAAGAAATATTGTAGAACTTATGGAAAAATCCATAACAATAGCATATAGCAGATTATTACTAAGAAGACCTAAGAATAAGGATGTGCCTGCATGGGTACATAATATTTTTAAAGCAGACATAGACACTTTTAATGTAGAAGAATCAGATAAGGATGTCCAAGTAATAGAAATTTAAAAAAAAAAGAAAAATAAACTTTTAAGCATGGAATGGGAAGAATTACTTCTCCATATCCAAAATATTAAAGAAAATTTCAAAAAATCCTATAAATGCGTTACACAGAATACAAACATCCAAAAGGAAACAATAGACAAGCACGCAAAAATTCTAGTTGATTCTTTCAATGAAGCAAGAAATTTAGTGCATGTTAATAGAGAGAGCATAGGTAAAACAAATTGGTCAAATATTTCCAATCTATTGATCAAGTTACGTACAAACCTAATCTCTATAAAGACAAAATACAATCTTGATATATTCGTACCTACCGTCCTTAATTCACCTTTGAGCATAGACACCTGTAAAAAGGAAACAGAGCAAGAAGGTGAAGAATCTGAAACAAGCGAGGAAGAAATAGAAGAGAAAGATCTAAACGATCTAAGAATTCCTGCGCTATTAACATTACCTGATACAGAAGCGTTGTCTGAACAAGACAACGAATCAGATTTAGAAATTAATACAAGTGTAATAAACACAACGGACAGGATGGCAGAATTAAATGCCCGAAGAGCATATATGAAAGATATAAACATAGCCATACCTGAATTTAACGGCACGAAAGTGCAACTCCAAAGATTTGTAACAGCTCTGAAGTTGGTAGATATGATGAAAGGCGACTACGAAAATATAGCAGTTGAGGTAATAAAATCAAAAATTATTGGCCCAACACTATATGAAGTCGAAGAAGAAACTTTAATAGAAGCAATAATACAAAAATTGCAAGGCTTTGTAATTGGTGAAACATCTAAAGTTATAAAAGCCAGATTGAAGAATACAACTCAGAAAGGTAAAACCGCTGACGAATTTACTTCGCAGATAGATAACTTACGCAAAACACTTCAATCTGCATATATCGAAGAAGGTATGCCTGCAGCACTTGCCCTTAAGAATAGCACAGACGATGCTATAGAAGCAATGATTGGAAATTGCGAACACAACAGAATTAAAAATATACTTGACTCTGGTAACTTCAAAACCATGAACGAAGCTATAGCAAAGTACCTACAAAAAAGTACTGAGATATCAGGTAATCCAAATACGGTTCTATTTGCTCAAAGAAACCGTGGTAATTACAATAACAAATATAATTATCGTGGTAGAGGCAATGGTCGTAATTATTACAACAATTATAACAATAACAATAACGTCCAAAATTTCAGACAAAATAGAAATAATAGTTACAGAGGAAATAACAGAGGTTAAAACGGGAATAATAGAGGTAACCGAGGAAATAACTGACAAAACGGTTATAATAACAATAATGTTAGGGTAGCACAGAATGATTCGGGAAACTCCCAAGCACCTTTAGATACCCAGCAGTAATGAATAATAAGATTCACGCCATCAGTCTTAATCAAAATACGTTCGTTACCTTCACGAATGTAGCAACTGGGAAAAAGTTAGTATTTTTAATCGACACAGGATCGGAAATATCGATTGTAAAAGAAAATTCAGACAGTTTTCAAAGTGTCCAA
Organism: Drosophila willistoni; assembly: GCF_018902025.1. Classification (NCBI taxonomy): domain Eukaryota; kingdom Metazoa; phylum Arthropoda; class Insecta; order Diptera; family Drosophilidae; genus Drosophila; species Drosophila willistoni. The sequence goes on along the minus strand of NW_025814161.1, from coordinate 56,082 downwards.
ACCAATAAAATAATAAATATACAAGGAATTAGTCAAGAAGTAACTAAATCCATAGGGTCTACTTCTGTCGAAATACAATCTTCAAAATATATATTTCCACACGACTTTCACATCGTTAATAACCGATTCGCTATTCCATGTGATGGAATACTAGGAATCGATTTCATAAGAAAATATAACTGTCAATTAGATTTCAATCCGTCCGAAGACTGGTTAATAATTCGACCAAATAACCTAAAATATCCGATATACGTACCAATATCGTACAGTGCTGGTGATAATTCGATAGTTTTACCAGCAAGATCCCAAGTTGTCCGAAAAATTGAAATAAGTTCACAAGAAGACAGTGTATTAATTCCAAACCAAGAAATTCATAATGGTATTTATTTAGCAAATACCATACTAACCCACAAAACGCAGTCATACGAAATACTACAAATACTACAAATAAAGATCAAATAGTAAACATATCAAGTTTGAAGTATGAACCGCTTTCCAGCTACGACGATAATCGAAGCAAATAATGAACAGCGTGAAAACGCAGTACTAACTACGTTATCAAAAAATTTTCCCCCACAGTTTCACAGCCAACTTACGAAGTTGTGCAAGAAATATAGTGATGTATTCGGACTAGAAACCGAATCAATAACAACAAAAACCTTTTATAAACAAAAATTAAGACTGGTGGACGATGAACCTATTTACATTAAAAATTATAGAAATCCTCATAGTAAGAAAGACGAAATACAAAGACAAGTCCAAAAGCTTATAAAAGACGAAATAGTTGAGCCTTCTGTATCTCCTTACAATAACCCACTTTTATTGGTACCGAAAAAATCGTTACCAAGTGCTGAAAATAAAAAATGGCGATTAGTAATTGACTATCGTCAAATTGTTCCACACAACTTCCATATAGTAGACGAAAGTTTTCCAATTCCATTTGATGGAATTTTGGGACTAGATTTCTTCAAAACATTTAATTGTCAATTAGATTTCAGTGAACCAAACGATTTACTAATACTAAGACCAAATAATTTAAATTATATATCCCAATATTACACACTTGTGACAGCAATACCACAGAGAAACACATGCTCAAAAACCTAAAGGATATTTTTGACATATGCAGAAAACACAACCTAAAACTGCATCCAGAGAAATGTTCATTCTTCATGCACGAAGTGACATTCTTGGGTCACAAGTGTACCGACAAAGGAATATTGCCAGATGACACCAAATATGACGTCATTGAAAAATACCCAGTGCCAACAGATGCTGATAGTGCTAGAAGATTCGTAGCCTTTTGCAACTATTACAGACGTTTTATTAAAAACTTCGCAGAACATGCACGTCCGATAACACAACTGTGTAAGAAAAACGTAGAATTTGTTTGGTCTGAAGAATGCCAAAGAGGATTTAAATATCTGAAAAAAGCCTTAATAGAACCCACACTGCTGCAGTATCCAGATTTTAGCAAAGAATTTTGCATAATAACAGATGCTAGCAAATATGCATGTGGAGCAGCACTAACTCAAACTTATGGCGATAAGCAGTTGCCTGTAGCATACGCATCCCGTTCGTTCACTAAAGGTGAAAGTAATAAAAGTGCTACTGAGCAGGAACTAGCTGCGATACACTGGGCTATTACACACTTTCGCCCATATATATATGGCAGACACTTCAGAGTCAAAACAGACCATAGACCCCTAACGTATTTATTTTCTATGATAAATCCGAGTTCAAAATTAACAAGAATGAGACTTGATCTAGAGGAATATGAATTTACAGTAGAATATCTGAAGGGAAAAGATAATTTCATTGCGGATGCATTATCCCGCACTACAATACAGAATCAAAAAATATACAAAAACTGCAAAAGCAGTTTTTTCAAAGGCTTGAAAAACAAGGCGGTATACTCGAAATCAAGCAAGTCAAATTGGCACCGAGTGAAAAGATCTTTGAAACATTTTCGATAGAATCTTTTAAAGAAATGGGCAATAAAACACTGAAAACATTAAGAGTAGCTCTACTCCAACCGGTGACCACTATAGAAAAACATAAAGATAAAGAAGCAATATTGTCTACATACCATGATGATCCGATACAGGGTGGCCATACAGGCATTACAAAAACTTTGGCCAAAGTAAAAAGACATTAGTATTTGAAAAACATGACACGTCATGTAAAAGACTACATTAATAAATGTGAAGTCAAAAACGACAAAGCACATAAAAACACCCTTAGTTATTACAGAAACCCCCATACATGCTTTTGATAGAGTAATAGTAGACACCATTGGTCCATTACCAAAATCCGAAAATGGTAACGAATATGCAGTCACTCTGATATGTGACTTGACGAAATACTTAGTAGCAATACCAGTTCCCAATAAAAGCGCTACAACAATCGCGAAAGCTATTTTTGAATCCTTCATTCTGAAGTACGGTCCAATGAAGACGTTCATTACGGACATGGGAACAGAATACAAAAATTCAATAATAAATGACTTGTGCAAATATTTAAAAATAGACAACATTACGTCTACTGCACACCACCACCAGACCTTGGGTACCGTTGAAAGAAGTCATAGGACGTTCAATGAGAACATTCGTTCATACATACATTTCAGTAGATAAAACTGATTGGGACATATGGTCACAAGATTTTGTGTACTGTTTTAACACAACCCCGTCAGTAACACACAAATACTGTCCCTATGAACTTGTATTTGGTAAACAAAATAATTTACCAACGCATTTTAATAGCATAAATAGAATAGAACCATTATATAACGTAGATCAAGGATGGCCACGTAGTGGCTCTTTTGGCTCCCGTGGCTCTTTACCGGCAGAGGATGGGCAGAGAAAAAGGTCACTTTTGCGAGTCGACGCACACAAAAATTTGTGTGCCTCGAGTTTTATGACGGGTCATAAAACGACCTTTTTTGGGTCGAGCGAGCGATCGTCGTCGAACTTGTGGGCAGAGGGTCGGACAAGTCCCGAATTTTACGGGGAGGGGGAAAAAGGTCGCGATCTCGAGCTCGCAACTTGTGGGCAGAGGAAGTGAGGGACAAATAAAAATAAGGGTTGTTTTTGATGAGTGCTCGAGATCGCGACCTTTTTCCCCCTCCCCGTAAAAAATCATCTACGTCAATGATTATGCTAAAGAAGTTAAGTTTAGATAAGAACTAGCATACAGTAGAGCTAGAATAATGTTAGAGAAACGTAAGGAAAACCAGAAAAATTTTAATGACAATAAGTCAGCAGGTTTTAAAATAGAAATAGGAGATAAGGTTTTCTTAAAAAACAAAGCTTGTCATAAGCTTGACTCAGCCTATATAGGACCATTCGAAGTGGTAGAAAAATCTAAAAACAACAATATAAAAATTAGGAACAATAAAAATAAGATACAAACGGTACATAAGAATAAGTTAAAAATTTGCAAAAATAATTAAAAAAAAAAAAAAAAAAAAAAAAACGAAAAGAAATATATAAAATTTTTTATGGATTCAACTACTAACACTACTTCATTCTATTACAAATATAAAAAAAAAAGAATTTTTTTGGAGAAAGAAAATTTGTCTGGCCAGACACAAATAAAACAATTTTTCTAACAAACATACATACATTACTATTAATCAATCATTAATTATCATTAGTAGTAATTAATAAATAACTCCATAATATTACGTTATTTTCTAAAAAGGGGACGTGTAGTATATCCATACCAAAAATCATTCAACACAAAGAGCTCAACTTATAAACAATCAAATATGTACGCAATAAAACATAAGTGTGCGCTTGAATATGTTTATGTATGTACATTAATACATTGATACATATACATTATAATGTATAATTATTATGCATAATTATTATACATTATACATTTATATATGCACATACATATATTCATATGTATACACAAGCGCCCCAAATAATATGTATGTATGTACTGACACTCTCCCTCTCTTTTGTAGCTGTCGCAGCATAAGAATATCTATGCAACAATAGGTTAAGCAAAAGAATATTATTGGAATAAAAATCAATCTGAATATTACCACCAACCAACACTGACGTGTTCGTTCTTTATTAATTCAATCTAAGTGGAAGTACTAACCTATTAGAATTTACATCTCACTCAATCAAAGGGTTCAAGACTGCCATGCAGACTGACGTCATTTATACTGACTTCAGCAAGACCTTTGACTCTGTTAATCATACTCTGCTTTTATATATATTAAACGCACTTGGCATCCCCAGCCTTTTGCTAGATTGGATTCTTCAATATCTTTCTAAGCGTAAACAAAAGGTCCTCTTTAAGTCTTCATTTTCTAAGACCATCCAAGTGATCTCTGGAGTACCTCAGGGTAGTCATTTGGGTCCATTGCTATTCACTCTTTTTATAAATGATCTTCCATTGGTAGTGTCACATTCTCGGGTGCTTATGTACGCGGATGATGTCAAGCTTTACCTCAGCTTTAAAGACATATCGTCTTCTTGCCTACTTCAATCGGATCTTAATGATCTTCAGAGTTGGTGTGAAACAAACCTATTAAACCTTAACGGCTCTAAATGTAAAGTTATGTTTTTTTATAGATGCAATCCATACTTAGCCACTTATTATCTTAACGACACTGCCTTAGAGCGGTTAGATATTATCAATGACTTAGGTGTTCTTATGGACCATAAATTAACTTTTAATCGTCATATTTCTGCTACAGTTAGTAAAGCTATGAATGTTCTTGGGTTTGTGAAACGATGGTCAAAAGAGTTTGACGATCCGTACACAACCAAAATTCTGTATACTTCTTTAATCCGTCCTATCTTAGAGTACGGATCTTGCATATGGTCACCTCAATAAGAGACGCACCAAAGTAAAATAGAATCTGATCAAAAGCAATTTCTGCTTTTTGCTCTTCGCGGTCTAAATTGGGATCGCAATGTCAATTTGCCATCATACTCCAGTAGGCTTCTTTTAATCAATCTTCCTTCTTTAATTAATTGTAGAGTAATGCTTGGTGCTATCTTTATTCATAAACTTTTAATAGGTGAAATAGACTCTCCTGAGCTATTGAACCAGTTAACCTATCTGTACCCCGTAGACCTACTAGAAATTTTATTCCTCTATCCTTAAAACACTGTAGTTCTAACTATTCTTTGCATGAACCTTTTCGAGACCTATGTTCTGATTACAATCTTCTGTATCCCGTAATCAAATCAGAAGCCTCTCTTTCCTTGTGAAAACTTCTATTTTAGCACATTTAGCTCGTAATTAGCTGTAGTTAATCATATTTTAATTGTTTGTCCGTTTTATTTGTATTTGTCCACGCGATCGTGCCGTCCGATATGCGGCTGCGCCCCACGGTCGGTCGGGCGGGAGGTGGACAGCGCTCTGCTTGGGCTCGCGCGAAACAGGCTATGTCCTGGTGTCGTATGGGCCACTTGAACGTACTTCGCATTGTACGCGTCAACGTCCAGACAATAACACATAATTACTGTCCTTATCAACTTAAATCTGGTAAACAGAGTAATTTATCTCTCCATTTAAAACATAAGTGGAATAGAAGCTTTAAATACATAACATAGACGAATTTACTTGTTCCGTGATTTCAATCTGCATTTTGTAGTTTTCAGAAATGAAAGGTAGCCTGATAGTGTATTCTTGCAAGGTAAAATTCCATTCAGGTCGTGTTTACGCTTCTAATACCTTTATTATCGTATGGTATCATCGTTTTTAATAAGTCCCCTTTACAGTGTTTAAAGTGCTTACTAAGATCAATTTCTGTCTGCAAAAAGTTTAAAAAAATTGTCAAACATTTGTACATTTTTCACACTTTTCTTTTCGCAATGGGCTCAAACAAGTTCAACGTTAATCATTCCGCTTCAAATGACGTGAATATATTATCTTGGTGGTCATTACAACTGATGAAATTTAGCACAGTCACTCAATAGTGTATTAATCTAACAAATATTAATTTCCTGAAATGAAGTTATTAATAAAAGTCACTATATTCAACCGTTTGTTTCTATTGGAGTTATATGATACAGTCATTCGGCAGAGACCAAGGTTTTAAAAAGAACACATTTTCGAATAAAATTTTAAAATGGTAATTTGCAACCGATTCAATTACCATCAACTGTTTCTATTTTTTTTTTTTTTAATTTGTTTAAGTATATTCTCTTTGGCCTTATTAGGTGTATATTTATGTTCCCTATCCACCCCCTTTCGTATAAAGAATTTAGCTGTCCAATGTTTTTATATGTTTTTTCGCAGCTTTCTTTGTTTTTTAACACAGGTCGCATCTTTTCTTTTGGGCTTTTAGCCTTCTTTTACCAATTGGCGATTTACTGAGTATTTTTTCGTTATATTTTGGCGGATTAGAACTTCTTTTCTACTTTCATACACTCGCACTTTTGTGTACGTGGTTCGTCTCGCATCTTTTTAAATTAAAAAAAAACTACATTTATTTATTCTATTTAAATGTATTTTCATTCAAATTTCTTATTTTTGCAATTTATTGACCTAATAAGTCTTTTTTACCTTCATAACTTTATAAAATTTTCTTACTATATAAGTTCATTAAATATTTTATTCCATATTACTTCTTTTTAATTCCCTGCTCTTCCACTCATATTTGTCGGTTGTCCCTTCTAATACATTCAGTTGCCACTCCTTTGGTTTTACTTCGTTTCGGCACTCCATTGCAGTGCATGAATCGTATTGATTCCAATCATGGCCTCCCCACAGTTTCATCCAGGGTTTGCCTTTGTCTAGGGTTTTGTGGTTTTATATATTCCTGTTGGTGAGAAAATCGTTGTTGTTGTTGTTGCAATTACAACGGCTGCTCAGCTTGTTGCGGTTATTTTTGTGGCTACAGTTGAGGGCAACCTTGTGGTTATATGAACAAGTCTTGGGAATTTGTCTGAACCGCTTTCTCTTTAGCTGTTTTGTAAAACATCGTACATCGTTTCCGTTTCGGTGACTGGCTGGTGCGATATTGGTACCTTCTTTAATAGGGTATTCCAAGGAATGTATTGTATTAAATGTATTGTATTTTTTATATGTATTTTGTATTTTTTTCCTCTTCAAATTTGATTAATTTGAATGAATTTTGGTATATTTGAATTTATGTCAGTACAAGTGCATTGCGAATCGTAGGCTTTTAGATCTTGTGTTTTATTAATCTTAAGACTATTATGTCTCTTATCCAATGCATACACATACATATAAATGTACATTGTCCGTTAAAAGTGAATTTGCATGTACATATGTATCTTTTGATGCAATTCATAATAGACGTTAGATATTTATTATGTGCCAATTATATAGGGGTGTTAGGACCAGGCAAATCAAGTTTCGACTTTTACTTTTTAATTTAAATCGATTGACTTTGTTGTGCACTTGCTGTCTGAATTAGCTGATATGTGCTTTTCTTATTTTCCCAAATACTGTAGTTTACACATCACTGAAAATGGAAACCACGGTAGCATATATCAAATATTTTCAAACCCTTTGTTACCAGATTCTCTGGGAACCCTCCTGCTGCATTTGATAATGCGCTTGTGCCCAAACTGTGTCTCCCAGGATTGGTCTCCATTTTAACGCATTCAATTGTAATTGTTATCCTGAGCTGCTGTTTCTGAATTCGGACAAAACAACTTCAAACTGATTCTTTAAACGGTCTCCTATTGTTTTAATTTCATATTGTATTTAATTTTTGGTTTTAGTCTTTGGCGCTTTCGTGAATCCTGGCAAGTGCGACGTTATAGGAGTCACTGGTAAAGCTAATATTTCACGGCATTTTTCGTCACGATTTCCTTTAAGTCCGCTTGAAGAATGCGCAAACACTGCTGTCACAGATCTATTGTCAGTCAGGTGGTGGCTGCTTATCTTTCAAATTTTCGTTGACTTATGAATTAAACTTTATTCTTGTGTTTGACGTGTCTTCAACCGATGGTTTTTAGCATTTGCAGCAAATTGGTCCAACGAAAAGCTGTTAACATTCACACAGAGGCTTTAGTTTCCATGTTTCGAGCGGAGCCATAATCCTAGAAAGTCTGCTTAAATTGTTTTGCATTAATCCTCCGACAGTTCTTGACGTTGATTTATTTATTTTAAAACACGTTTGGAACTTTCCACCAATGCAGCTGAGGTAGGGTGGTACTTTACCATTAGTCGCGGCTTTAGTAACATCAGTGCACACAATCTCTAAAAAAATGCGTTGTCTTACACATACTCTACATGTAAGGGAAATTCTTCAGTTTTTTTATCAGTTTTTGTACTTCTACTGTATATATCATGATTGATTCTTGATTCTTTCCAATAATCCATTAATGATTTTATAATTAATTATGTAATTCGATCATTAGATTAGATAAAATCTAATCAACGATTCCCACACCTGTTTTGTCACTTTTGCATACTCAAAGAGTTTATGCGGCCAATTCTCAGTTCCTCCATCGACATGAATTTTTTTATTTTAATTTTCCTCTGTATACTAATACCGCTGTATAGTCATTATATTCCCATAGTTGTTGTTTTGCGTGATGAAAGTCTTCCAATCATACAGCCTAGCCATATTCGTGCCACGCTTGCGGCACGCCCACCCTTTTAATCATCCTATCCCTTAGACCCAGTTGTATCCCCTTCAAATTATCATTATTACTGCGTAACATTATTATTTGAATTTAAACGTTTAACAGCTCATTTCTTAAAAAATATCTAATCCAATAACATAATAATAATAATAATATTAATAATAATATTAAAACAATTCAAATGGAAACAGGTTTGTTTTTTAAGCAATAGATATACAATTAAATATTTTTTAGTTTAAAATGGACAGAGATGTTTTAGTTAAATTAAAATTTAATTAAGATCGAAAGACTATATGGGTATGGGAACGGTGACTTTTACCAATAACTTCGTTTTTTCCAAATATCTTTTTGGCATCTATTTTCTGTTTGACATTTATCCTTCACGTTGGACCATTTGGACTGTTTCCTGTCTATTTCATCGTATTGGTCAACCCAAGTAGATATCCGCGTCAATTACCGCTAACGGGTATCAACTCCTAAATCCTTCCCGGCAATGTCATAAGTCCAATATAAGATCCATGCTATGCGACCCAGCCGGGACTTATGTCATTGCCACACTTGTCCACCACAGCGTAACTAACGGATTTTGAGGCCTAGATAAACCAACCAAATCAGTTCCGAATATTATTTAATCAAAGAAAAAAAATTTTTTTTAAGAGCCAAACCAAACGAAAACATCAGAAGACACACTAGCTAGTAACTAGTAACTGGCGGCACTGTATAAAGTACCGAGAAACGCAAGGGATAAGGTTCAATCTTTTCATAATAAGAACAATGTAATTTTAACAGCTGAGAACTCAGGACAATGATAAAGAGTGGAAAAAATTCTTTTGTGTCACATTAACTAAAGCTGTCTATGGCGCTTCGACTGTTCGCGCCTGAATTCGGCCCTTGACTTACCCGTCTGTGGTACTGGGCTTGACCTTGCATCCGACAATAACGCAAGAGTATTGCGGTATAACCTAAAAACGCTCTCTCCACTATTTTTCGTCATCTTTTATCCGTTCGTCATCCCTCTTTGATCGTCTTCTCTCACACGTTCACGTTGTGTCTTTGATAGACGTCTCATCTCTAGTCTTCGTGTACAAGTTAACACGCCACCGGTCGTGGTCCAAGATCGGCCCATACCATACAAATGCCTGGGCAGCAACAAGGGCTCAATAGTATCGCCGGATGTAACCTGATTCCTTGCACGAGCTGCAAGTTCAGCGATTCTGCATCGGCGATGTTTCCAGAAGTAGTGGGTACCCCTGCCGAATAATACCCATATCGTGAGTAACCCTGCCTGATGCCAAGCGCGGGCGCAATATGCTGAGCGAGGGTGTGCGTCGTACTGGGCGGAGCCAACGGCTAGGGGACCAAGCAGCAGTTTATGTTTAAGTGAATTCAGGAGTTAACAAAAAAAAACATTGTAAAATTGAGCGGAACATTATCTGCCCGATAGAAGTATGGCCTGTAAAGCTATGCGAACCATTAGGTAGGGTCATGAAAAACGAAATTTTTAAAAAAAAAAATATATAAATAAACATTTTCTTCAAAACTTCTCTAAACAAAAAAAATTTCCGAGTTCGGATATTTTCATACACCGATCCTGATGATTTTCATACTTTATTTTACCCGGGTAATAAAAAATTGCATCCCGATAATTTTTAAGACGGCTGAGTAAAACGCATACGCACCGACGGACGGACGGACGGACATGGCTATATCGACTCAGCTTCTCATGCTGATCAAGAATATATATACTTTATGGTGTCCGAAACGTCTCCTTCTTTGCGTTACAAACATCTAACCAATTTTATAATACCCTCTACAAGGGTATAATAAGCAAGTTTGATGATAAATTTGATATACCTAATATGGGACTAATAGAGACAAAGACAGTGGACTCCACTGCGAATGTAATTAATAAAATAGAGTCATCAAATGTTGATTTAAAGTTAACAAATGTATTTTTATTAATAATTGTAGCAATTATGAGCGCATATGTATTGTATAAAGCATACAGACTACACAATAAATGTGTAGGAAAAAGAGCCTTAAGCCATGCTAATGATCTTGATACGATTTAAACAACATATGCATCAAGTATTATAAAAGCGCATATCAATAAATGTTATCAAAGAAAAATAAACACAAAATCCTTACGTATGTATGTTTTACCAATAAAGTGTAGCATGTTTTGGAATAACATATTAACAACAATACAAACATATTGTAGCAATTAGTTACAATATTTATGTGCGCAACATTCAAGTGCATTTGCCTCTTAAGTAACATGACCACCCATGAGTGCATGGTGCTGGACAATTGCTGTGTCGGCAAATATAACACGCGAGTTATGCCATTAGCAACACTTCCCATAACAGCCGACCCAAGAGGTCTACACTCCACATTAATGTAAACATAAACAATACCATTCCATTAAACATAGAGTGTCACAAGATAAGTGACAGAGTCCCTAAACATAGAGTGTCACAAGATAAGTGACAGTTTCCCTAAACATAGAGTGTCACAAGAAAAGTGACCAGAAGAAAACATTATAAACACTTAGATGTAAGCCAAACCAGAATATGATTTGATTCAATAAAGCAGTCTTGATTTAACACTCAACCAGAACAGACTCAATCTTAATTGGCGCAGTCGGTACTCGAGTTCACAGCTAAAATATTGTGGAAACTTTGAACGCAATCAAAGATAACGAAACAATATAATACTGTGGAAAACAAAACATTTAGTGACAAAATAAAATATATATATTGTGGAAACTTTGGAGAAAATCTAAGCCAACGAAACAATATAATATTATAAAAACATTTTGTGACAAATAACGAAACAATATAATATTGTAAAAACACTTTGTGCAAACAAACAGAATTATTGTGGAAACTTAAAAAAAAAAAAAAAAGTTAACGAAACAATAAAACATACACCATTAAAATGGCACAAATGAACGAAATACAACAATGCATTCAAATGCTAACATCAATAATAATATCCAATCAAGAGATGCATTCTAATCCAACAACAAGGGAGAGAAACAGCATCGAGAAGGAAACAAGGTACTTGCCGGTGTTCACTGGACAGGAGGGAACGTTACATGGTTTCATTTCGGCAGTCAACCAAATCATGGAGGAGTATGATGATAACGACCAGGTCTTCACTGTTATATTTAACACCAAAATACAAGGTCAGGCTAGAACTATGCTTAATATTAACCCCCCTACATCTTGGGCTGATTGCAAAACTCGTCTTCGACATCATTATCGCCCAAGAACGGATCAAATGGGTCTAACCAGAAAAATTAATAACTTAAGGGTAACTACCGTTCGAGATCTTGATTTTAAAGTAATCACAATTGTTGAGGAAATTACTGATTTTTCGGTCTTTGAAAACAATAGCAGATTAGTTGACATATTAAGTGGTCTCTTAATTCAAAGAGTAAAAGAATTATCTTGTGGTCCAATGGCCATTGCCTTAATGAATAAAACAACATTAACAGATATAAGAATTGAACTTGCAAATTATATTGGTCTGAATTATGGAAATTTAAATAAAAAACTATTATTAACCAAAAATGACAATGACCATAGTACATATAACAAACAGACAACTAATAAAAATACAAACCGAAATACTGAACAGAGTCAAAATGTAAAACAGTCTCAAAATCCCAATAGACAACAGAGTCAAAATACGAGACAGTATCAAAATCCGAATAGACAACAGAGTCAGAACGTAAGACAAAATCAAAATTATCAGCAACCACAAAATAATCAGCAACCACCAGCAGAAGCAATGAGTGTAGATAATATAAATAAGGAAGTAGTAAACAGCACAGATAATCAAGAGTTTTTTACCAACTAGCCTCGGATGAAAAAAAAATTGTTATAAAAAGAACAATAGAGGAAGATACTTATATTATTTTAGTAGATACAGGATCAACCATAAGCATTTTAAACACAACTAATGTACATAATTCCAAATACAAAATAATTGAAAAATATTCAAAAACCATACATACAATAAAGGGAAAAATAGAAAGTGACAATTACTTAGTGAAAACAAAAGTGCCAAGGGAGTTTAAATATATAAATTATGCAAGAACAAAATGGGTGGCTATGCCCCTGGAAAAATCATATGATTTTCTATTGGGTATGGACTTCATTCAAAGGAATTTTGCAAATATTGATTTTCAAAACAAAATTATTAAACTTAACAATGGGGTCGAAATTCCATTCCTTTCCAAACAATCAGAAGATGTTTGCGTAATGGAAGTAAGTGAAATTGATGATCTTAAGTTAAAAGAACTCAATACTGAGGAAGAACAAATAATAAGAAATCTTTCAAAAAAGTACGAAAAGTTATGTTTCAAAGAAGGGGATCACTTAACCAATACTAACACTATAGTTCATAGCATAAAAACTACTACAGACCAACCTATTAATTCCAAACTCTATCGGGTCTCCCCAAAATATGAAGAAGAAATAAAGAAACAAATAATTTATATGGAAAACAATGGAATTATAAGAAAAAGCAAAAGCAAATATAGTTCTCCAATATGTGTCATACCTAAAAAAAGAGATAGCTCTGGAATTCAAAAGTATCGTATTTGTGTAGACTATAGGCGTTTAAACCAAGTAACCGTTCCAGATAATACCCAATACCTATCATGGACGCTGTATTAGGCAAACTCGGCAATGTAATATTTTACTACATTAGATTTAGCAAAAGGCTATCACCAAATTTTAATGGCAGAAGAAGATATAGAGAAAACAGCATTCATTTCACCAATGGGTTTATATGAATATGTTAGAATGCCTTTTGGGTTAAAAAATGCCCCAGCCACATTTCAACGTTTAATGAATGAAATACTGAGGGATTATATAAACAAAAGTTGTGTTGTATACATGGACGATATTTTGATATTTTCAACAACACTTGAGGAACATAAGATTGCTCTAGAAAACATTTTCAAAATACTTAGAAAGCATAACTTAAAAATTCAACCAGACAAATGTTCCTTCATGAAACAATATACTGAATATTTAGGACACATTCTCACAAAGGAAGGGATTAAACCCAATCCACATAAAATAGAAGCAATAAAAGCAATGCAGCTACCTAAAACAGAAAAGCAATTGAAAGGATTTCTGGGTATGACAGGATTTTACAGAAAATTATTAAGGACTATTCCAAAATAGCTTACCCAATGATCAGATATTTACAAAAAGGCACACAAATTAATACAAATGACCCACAGTTTATAGATGCCTTTGAAAACCTTAAAACACTTATAAGCTCACATCCAATCTTAAAATATCCAGAGTTTGATAAACCATTTACCATTACAACAGATGCCAGTGACTTCGCAATTGGTGCAGTATTGTCTCAACAAGAGCAACCAGTTGCATTCCTTTCAAGAACTCTAAATAAACACGAAAAAAATTACAGTACAATTGATAAAGAATTTTTATCCATTATACATGCAGTAAACTATTTTAGACACTATTTGATAGATAATAAATTCCAAATTATAACAGATCATGCTCCGATAAAATATCTAAACGCAAAATACAAAGGGAAAGAAATGACAGCAAGACACCAAAGATGGATTTTAAAATTACAAGAATTCGATTATGACATAATATATTTGAAAGGATTTTTATATATATTGGCAGATTTTTTAAGTAGACAGGAAACAGCTGAACTAATAAACAAGGATAAAACAAATGAGTCAAACTTTGAACTATCAGATACACAGCATTCAGCAGAGGAAGGAGGATTTACAAATTTCTATATAAAAGACGATATTGTAAACAAATATAAAACTCAGATAATAGTAACTTATACAACAACGGACAATATTAATATTCAGCATGGTAGAAAAATAATAGAAGTAAGCCCAGCAGAAACAGAAATTGAAATCGAAATCAAAATGCAAAATAATATAAATAAAGGAACAGTAGGAATTTTTTCAGAAGTTCCAGACTCAGAATATTATAAGATACAATGTATCTTAATGAACATTTTTTCACACTGTAATAATATAAAATTTTTAAATGTACTAAGAGAGCTCAGGAAATTTCAAGCGAGGAAGAGTTACACAAACAAATAGCTATTTACCACACCAAAGATTCATTACATAGCGGAATAAATGAAGCTTTTAATTCGTTAAAGAACAAAATATATTTTCCAAAGCTAAGAGACCATATTCAGTTGATAATTCAAATTGTAAAAAATGTAAGGAAATTAAATATGACAGAAAACCAATCAAACCTAAGTTTCAATTCACAGAAACACCGGATGTCAAAAATCAAATTATACATTTGGACATATTTCATATAAAACACAAATCGTTTGTTACAATCATAGACAAGCTCACAAAATTCGCAGTCGCTTATAATATAACAGATAGAAACTGGAAAACTAAAATGGAAATTATGATTGAACACTTTGCCAAATTCAATAAGCCACATAAAATAATAATGGATAATGAATTTAGATCAGAACAGATAAAACAATACTTAAACCAAGAACAAATAGAAATCCATTATACAAAGCCAAATTCACATACAGGAAATGCAGACATAGAAAGACTACATTCTACTCTCATTGAAATAATAGCAGGAATAGATGATGATTTATCAATTTCATCCAAAATGCAATTAGCAATAACAGCTTATAATAACCGTTATCACTCTACAATAAAATGTACACCAAATTATGCAAAAAACATAGAAGATGAGGAAAAACTAAAAAACACTATTATCAAACACAAAGAAAAAATTTTAAGCAAACAAAATAAAACAAGAGAAGATTATGAGGAGGAAAGACAGGAAGGACCAATTAAAAACTATAAACGAGTTAGGCATAAGGATGAACCTTATTTTAGAATTACAACATTAAATAATATTCATCCATGTAATATAAAAAGACCGTCAAAGCAGGAAAAAATTAATTTCCAACAAAAGACAGATTGACATTTTTGAAACAAAAAATTTTTTTTTTCTCTTATCCTCAGATTTTCATAATTTTTTATGTTATAATGTGTGTTCAAGGCAGATTACAAATTGAACCAATTCAATCAAATGCAGGATATGCACCTATACAAACTTATTCCACGGAAATAGTTAATGAAACAGTAATTATACTACACATTATTAATATCGACCCTTTAAATAATATAATAAATCAAATGGAGACAAACATTAAAAATTTTAACATCACAGGAAAAAAGAGCTATTAGCCGAAATAAATCTAATTAGAGCTAAAATAAAATCCATAACCCCAAACAACAGAATAAAAAGAGGAATGTTAAATATTGTAGGAACAACATACAAATGGCTTTTTGAATTATGGACGATGAAGATAGAACAGATATTTTAGACCACCTTAACAATATTGACCAAAACAACCATAATATTATACAAGACATGAACCAACAAATTGTTATAAATACACATTTAATAAAACAATACACAACTTAGCAGAAACAATTAAACAAGACAGAACAATAATCAAGGACATACTTACAAGCATGGACAATCAAAATCAAGAAATAGAAATGAAAATACTTCATAATGACCAAATGGGAAAATTAAAAAATATAGCATTCAAAATAAATTATATTCAGGAAAACATAGCATCAGCAAAAAATAATATAATCGTACCAGAAATTTTATCAGAAGAGGAAATAAATAAATTTGACATTGATTTTTATAAATTAAAGCTAATCCGTATGGGCATTTTAAAATATAAGAATAATTGCATCATAATCGCAATTAAAATCCCAAAATCATTTATAACCATAGATGTTAAGTTAATTATTCCTATACCAAATATAGATTATATACAAATAGACCAAGAAAATCAGTTAATTGCAGAAATAAATAATAAAACATTTACATATGAACCCAACAAAATTTTAAAAGAATTAAAATTAAGTAAAAGTTGTACCATTAATAATAATTGCAAATTTATATTTAACAATATAACGAGTATTGAAGAAATTGACGATGATACAATTATAATCAAAAATGCCAAGAATAAAAAAATATATCAAAATTGCGATAAAAGAAATATTATACTTAATGGAAGTAACTTAATTCAATTCGGTAACTGTAAAATTCAAATTCTAAATGAAATATTTTTTAACGAAAAAACAGAATTTCACGAAAAATTTTTTTATCCAACAGAACTATTGAATCAAACCTATAAAAACACAATAAACTTTGATCATGTAACAATAGATAATTTTGACAATTTAAAAGAAATCACAGAACTTAAATACGAAAAGAAAATGACAAATGGCATATTTTTAACACTTTTTATTATTATTATTATATGTTTATCCATTTATATACATATATACTGTAAAAAGAAAAATATAAACATTAATGTAAACAGAATTCAGGAGAATTCATACTCTCAGAGGGAGGAGTTATGCCATTAGCAACACTTCCCATAACAGCCGACCCAAGAGGTCTACACTCCACATTAATGTAAACATAAACAATACCATTCATTAAACATAGAGTGTCACAAGATAAGGACAGAGTCCCTAAACATAGAGTGTCACAAGATAAGTGACAGTTTCCCTAAACATAGAGTGTCACAAGAAAAGTGACCAGAAGAAAACATTATAAACACTTAGATGTAAGCCAAACCAGAATATGATTTGATTCAATAAAGCAGTCTTGATTTAACACTCAACCAGAACAGACTCAATCTTAATTCGCGCGGCCGCGTTGGCCCTATATGCAATATGATACATCCTCACTCTACCGCTGCGACGGTATATAAACATACATACTTTTATGTAAACACTTATACATTCATACATAAGTATGTTTATACATAAGCATACCGCTCCTCTGCCTGCATGACTAGCAGCGCAGCTACGCGGTCTTAGCTATAGTCGACAATTGTTATAGAATTAAGAATTATTCAATAAACTGAGCTCAAACCATAAAGAACTATTTGTGTCTCTTAATATATCTTCGAACCTACTACATGGCGACCGTGACAGTGGTCACTAATCGGATAAAGCAGTGACCTGGAAAAACTAAAAGGGATATAATACAGAAGATGGATATATACTATAAGTCGATATAATACAGAAGAGGAAGCAAAAAAAAAAAAAAAAAATTCAGCTGCATTGGAGGAGAAAAGGGACTTGGAAAAACGGATAAAAAAAAAACTAAAAGCAAATGAATATTCTGAGTGAGTAGAGTTAAGTGGCTATTGTATTCTAAACAAGCACCACCTCCATGGGCTGTAGCACAAAAGCTACAGCAAGAACTTGACTTTTTAACGTCACAAATAGACAAAAAGCCACAATCTCAAACTCACTCAGAGATAAATATTCAAAAATATACCCCAACAACAAACGCTAATACAAAATCTACTCCTCCAAAGCAAAAACCAATTCCCAAGGAAATAAAGAACTGTCCCCTGGACTGTCCCGGACCACTGTGAATACAGTTGTATTATCAAACCTGGTGCAATGACCGGCACCGTACCGCCTGAGCCCATAGGCCCCGGACATCAGCAGCTGAGACTACAAGCGTGAAAAGCAGGCCGCTTTTTACGCCATCGATGGAGCATCAGCGTGCCAACCGCGACGACCAGCAGATGCTACAGGCTAGCCAAAAACAACAAAAATATAAATGAACAAATTATGCGCTGCGTCGCGCATTTTTTTGAGTGTACTGCGATGCACATTTTTTTTTAATAGAATTAAAATAATCAATGTACAATTGTGCGGCATTAAAAGCTGTCCAATTAGAGTGTGGCCTGAAAACCATACGAAAAAATAGCA
This sequence comes from Drosophila willistoni, assembly GCF_018902025.1. NCBI lineage: Eukaryota > Metazoa > Arthropoda > Insecta > Diptera > Drosophilidae > Drosophila > Drosophila willistoni. The sequence goes on along the minus strand of NW_025814161.1, from coordinate 37,659 downwards.
GGATATATGTAAAAAAAAAAAAGAAGAGCCTTCAGCTCAAAAAAAAAAAATTTTATTAAATTACTACTCTACTAAACTACATCCAAAAAAAAAAAAAAAATTAAAAACAAATGAAATAAATATTTATTCCAAACCTTTTCTTTAAATGGAATGTTTGATAACAAAATAAGCAAGTTTGATGATACATTTGATACACCCAATATGGGTTAATAGATACTAAAACAGTGGACTCCACTGCAAATGTAATTAACAAAATAGAGTCATCAAATGTAGATTTGAAACCAACAAATGCACTTTATTAATAATTGTGTAATAATGAGCGCATATGTGTTATATAAAGCATACAAACTACACAATAAATGTGTAACAAAAAGAGCCTTAAGCCATGCTAATGATCTTGATAAGATCTAAATAATATATGCAATAATTGTAATAAAAACGCATTTTAAAAAAAATTATTATCAAAAGAAAAAATATATATATAAATTTCCAAATAAAAAAAAAAAAACAAATTTTTAAGCTGAATATATTGGTTGATTAAAATGAGTACGTTAGACAATTATTTTAGGAAGATAGTAAATAGGAATCCCAACATTGCAGCGGATTTAGTTGAGTTTTTAATAGGGATAATATTAAATCGGCACAAAGTTCGATAAATCTAGTACAGATAAGATTAGCATACTTCGATTAACGGGAGAAGAATTCCCAGTTAAAGGAAGTGCAATGTACAGATGAGTTTTATTTCACTGTACCAAATATATGCTGTTTTGCCAACTCAACAGGCACATTTCGCTTCTACCTGATGGATGAAGCTCAACAATAATAAGTTGTTGCGAAAATAAAGCAAAAATCAAGAAAAATATAAGAGTAGAGCAGATGGCCTAATATAATATACAAATGGATCTAGTAGAACTCAAATATTTGAACAAATATGTTCCATTCTTAGATTTCCTCTTCAACAGAGGTGAAACCAATCCAAAATATAAAGAATTAAATACTGGATTGTGAATAACAAAAAATTCAAATCAAGGATAGCCCACTTGATAGAAAGATCCATAGTAGACGCATATAATCGCCTAAAGCGAAAAAATAGAATTTTACCCACCTGGGTACATAAACTGTTTGAAGAACCCATAGAGATAATCGATCTCTCACGGAATTAGAAAAAAAACACAAAAAAAAACTTTCAAGCATGGAATGGAAGAATTACTTCTCCATATCCAAAATATTAAAGAAAATTTCAAAAAATCATATAAATGCGTTACACAAAATAGAAACATCCAAAAGGAAACAATAAACAAGCACGCAAAAATTCTAGTTGATTCATTCAACGAAGCAAGAAATTTAGTGCATGTTAATAGAGAGAGCATAGGTAAAGCAAATTGGTCAAAGATTTCCAATCTACTGATCAAGTTACGTACAAACCTAATCTCTATAAAGACAAAATACAATCTTGATATATTTGTACCTACCGTCCTTAATTCACCCCTGAGCATAGACACCTGTAAAAAGGAAACAGAGCAAGAAGGTGAAGAATCTGAAACAAGCGAGGAAGAAATAGAAGAGAAAGATCTAAACGATCTAACAATTCCTGCGCTATTAACATTACCTGATATAGAAGCGTTGTCTGAACAAGACAACGAATCAGATTTGGACATCAATACAAGTGTAATAAACACAACTGACAGGATGCAGAATTAAATGCCCGAAGGGCATATATGAAAGATATAAACATAGCCATACCTGAATTTAACGCACGAAAATGCAACTCAAAAGATTCGTAACAGCTCTGAAGTTGGTAGATATGATGAAAGGCGACTACGAAAATATAGCAGTTGAGGTAATAAAATCAAAAATTATTGGCCCAACACTATATGAAGTCGAAGAAGAAACTTCAATAGAAGCAATAATACAAAAATTGCAAGGCTTTGTAATTGGTGAAACATCTAAAGTTATAAAAGCCAGATTGAAGAATACAACTCAGAAAGGTAAAACCGCTGACGAATTTACTTCGCAGATAGATAACTTACGCAAAACACTTCAATCTGCATATATCGAAGAAGGTATGCCTGCAGCACTTGCCCTTAAGAATAGCACAGACGATGCTATAGAAGCAATGATTGGAAATTGCGAACACAACAGAATTAAAAATATACTTGACTCTGGTAACTTCAAAACCATGAACGAAGCTATAGCAAATACCTACAAAAAAATACTGAGATATCAGGTAATCCAAATACGGTTCTATTTGCTCAAAGAAACCATGGTAATTACAATAACAAATATAATTATCGTGGTAGAGCAATGGTCTGGTTATTACAACAACTATAACAAAAACAATAACGGCCAAAATTTCCAACTAAACAGAAACAATAGTTACAGAGGAAACAACAGAGGTTACGGCAGAAATAATAACAGAGGGAATAGAGGAAATAACCAATAAAACAGAGGTTATAACTCTAATAATAGCAATGTTAGGGTAGCCCAGAATAATTCGGGAAACTCCCAACAACCTTAGATACTCGACAATAAAAAATTACAAGGTTTACACCATCAGTCTCAGTCAAAGCACATTTGCAAGTTTCACAAACGTAGCAACAGAAAAAGTTAGTATTTTAATAGACACAGGTGCTGACATATCCATATTAAAAGAAAATTCCGACAACTTCCAATATATTCAAACCAATCAAATAATAAATATACAGGAATAAGTCAAGAAATAACAAAATCAAAAGGACTTACTTCCATAGAAATACAAACCTCTAAATACATAATTCACACGATTTTCATATCGTAAATTTACAATTCGCTATTCTTGTGATGGAATACTAGGTATCGATTTCATAAGAAAATATAACTGTCAATTAATTTTAAACCGACTGAGGATTGGCTTATAATTAGACCAAATAATTTACAATATCCATATATGTCACAAGTTGTCCGAAAAATTGAAATAACCTCAGCGGAAGACAGTATATTAATTCCTAACCAAGAAATTCAGCAGGTATTTACATAGCAAAATACCATAGCATCTTCTCAAAACGCATTCATAAAATTGCTAAATACAACAAACAAATCAAATATCAATATAAATAACTTGCATACGAATCACTTTCGAACTACGAAGTAGTTAAAACAAGTTCAGAAGATAGAGAGAAAACGTATTAGCGACACTCTCGAAGAATTTCCCACCACAGTTCAATAGCCAACTAACCAATTATGCACACAGTATATGATGTGTTCGGTTTGGAAACCGAATCTATAACTACCAATAATTTTTATAAACAAAAACTGAGACTGAAAGATGATGAACCAATATATATGAAGAACTACAGAAATCCTCATAGTCAAAAGACGAATACAAAAACAAGTCCAAAAGTAATAGATGACAAAATAGTTTGAACCATCGGTATCAGCTTATAACAGCCCACTGTTACTTGTACCAAAGAAATCACTGCCTAATTCCGAAAAATCAGATTAATAAAAAATTGTTGTCCGATAAATTCCCACTCCCAAGGATTGATGATATTCTAGATCAACTGGGAAGGGCGAAGTACTTTTCGTGCCTGGATTCAATGTCAGGTTTTCATCAGATAGAACTCGAAAAAGAGTCACGAAATGTTACATCCTTTTCAACAAACAATGGTTCATATCGCTTCACGCGATTACCATTTGTCTAAAGATAGCGCCAAATTCATTCCAGAGAATGATGACTATAGCATTCACTGGACTTGAAGCTTCTCAAGCATTCCTTTATATGGACGATTTAATAGTCATTGGTTGTTCTGAAAAACATAATGCTCAATAACTTAACAGATGTTTGAAAATGTAGCAACACAACCTAAAATTACATCCCGAAAAATGTTCATTTTTTATGCATGAAGTCAACTTTTTGGGGCATAAATGCACAGACAAAGGAATCTTGCCTGATGACACAAAATACGACGTCATCCAAATTATCCAGTCCCCCACGATGCGGACAGCGCTAGAAGATTCATTGCATTTTGCAATTATTACAGAAGATTCATAAAGAATTTGCCACTATTCTCGTCACATAACAAGATTATGGACAGCTGACTGTAAAAATGCTTTTGAACATCTAAAATCGGCATTAATGAACCCAACTCTATTGCAATACCCAGATTTCAGCAAAGAATTTTGCATAATCACTGATGCGAGTAAGCACGCATGTGAGCAGCCCTAACACAGAACAAAGAAGACTCCAGCTACCAGTTGCATACGCATCAAGAGCCTTTACAAAAGGTGAGAGCAACAAGAGTACAACAGAACAAGAATTAGCAGCTATTCATTGGGCAATAACACATTTCAGACCATACATTTATGGTAGACATTTCACCGTCAAAACTGATCACAGAGCACTTACTTATCTATTTTCAATGATAAATCCAAGTTCGAAACTAACGCGAATGAGACTTGAATTAGAGGAATATGACTTCACAGTAGAGTATCTAAAGGGTAAAGATAATTATGTAGCAGATGCCCTATCAAGAATAACAATCACAGACTTACAAAACATACAAATCGATAAAAAAATTCTGAAAGTCACTACCAGAAACCAAAATAAACAGTTAAATTCCTGCGCAGGGAACGAAAAAGAAAAAGAAGATTTGCAAAAGCAAACTCTAGATGCTTCTAAGCCCAACGTATACGAAGTCATTGTAATTGACTTAGGTCAATTTTTCCAAAGGCTCGAAAAAGAAGCCGGTATACTCAACATCAGTAAAGTCAAATTGGCACCGAGCGAAAAATCTTTGAGACTATTTCCATAGAATCTTTCAAAAATATGGGCAATAAAATATTGAAACTTTTAAGAGTAGCGCTACTCAAGCCGGTGACCCTATTATCAAATAATGATAAAGAAAAAGAAGCAATACTGTTTACGTTCCACGATGACCCAATACAAGGAGGTCATACTGGAATATTGAGAACTATGGCCAAAATAAAAAGGCATTATTATTGGAAAAATATGACACGAGATATATCTCAATATAAAAAAATGTAATAAGTGTCAAAAAGCAAAGATAACAAGCATACAAAAACCCCCGTTAATCATAACTGAAACGCCACAACAGGCTTTCGATAGGGTAATTGTGGATACGATCGGTCCACTTCCAACATCAGAACACGGAATGAATACGCAGTAACTTTAATCTGCGACCTAACAAATACCTTGTAATAATGCCAATTAAGACAAAGTGCAAAAACAGTAGCGAAAGCTATATTTGAAGATTTCATTCTGCGGTACGGTCCAATGAAGACGTTCATTACGGACATGGGAACAGAATATAGAAACTCAATAATTGAAGATTTATGGCAAAAACTTGCAAGTAAAAAAAATAACTTCAACTGCACATCATCACCAGACTGTAGGCACTGTGGAGCGAAGCACCGAACACTTAATGAATTTTTTCGATCATACATTTCAGTGACAAACTGACTGGGATGTAATGGATAAGATACTTCGAATATTGTTTTAATTACAACACCCTCTATGGCACATGATTATTGTCCATATAAGTTGGTATTCGGTAAAACTTCAAATTTACCACAACAATTTAATAGTGTTGATAAGATACATCCACTATATAACATAGAAGATTATGCTAAGGAATCAAAATTTAGATTAGAACAGACTTATAAAAGAGCAAGAATTATGTTAGAACAGCACAAGCGAAGATAAGGAAATATATGATAGAAAGGTAAAAAATATTGAATTAGAAATAGGAAATAAGGTTTTATTACGTAATGATACGGGTCATAAGCTAGAATCTAAGTATTTAGGCCCATACATCATAGAAGAAATAAAGATAGGGATAACATTTTAATTAAAGATACAAAGAATAAGAAACAATTAGTGCATAAAGATAGGTTAAAAATCTTAACCAATTGATATATAAGTTAACCAGATATGCTTCACCATCACAATCACACTCACACACACCCATAGAGAACACTTAAGAGTTAACATAACGAGCATCGGCACGATCATAGAAGGCAACGCCAAGAATGTCACCCGATAACCTTGCAACACACAATCATCTTCACACGATCGACAGACTAAACATTCCTAGGGGAATGGTGCAAATTCGGTACATCAACAGCAAGCCGCCCAATCCCATAAACTATTTCGGCAATAAGCATCATGTTCGGTGCACCAACCGTCACGTCGCCCAAATCGATTTCATGTTAAACATCGATTCGGCAATAAGCATCATGTTCGGTGCACCAGCCGTCACGTCGCCCAAATCAATTTCATGATTAAGCAGATCCCGCTCGCGTTGACCCTTAGACTCAACAAGCGTCGCTGTCACCATCGACGCCCGAAAGTGGAGGCTTCATTCAAACATAATCGATCTATTCAAATCAGTCTTTAATCCTAGTACAAAACTTGTCACTTCGTTAGAGCTCCGCGATCTCGGTTCAGTCTAGTAGTCACAAAGTCTTCCAGTAAAAAAGATAGATTTGTAAATGTGTACTCAGTAAAGAATAAATCAAATAAAAACTTTATTTTTTTGTGCGACTAAACTAAGATTGTGTTTAATTGGCGCCCGAGCAGGGACCCGCGTTTAAAAGTTGATCAAGTGAAGTGAAACGGCAATTGTGATAAGTGTTAATCAAAAGTGAACGCAAATAAATACGCCTTCTGAACGATAACCGAAATATACGCAGTGCCAATAAAAACTTCGCTGAGGTCGACGGGGTTACAATAAAAACTGATCGCTGCATCCCTTTAGTATCTGTTCGAAGGGAAATCGGTACAAAGGTGTCTGGAACTGGAGCGTTAGTACCCAACGAGGGAAAAGCGACCCCAACCGACAACTGATACAAGCACCGAAATGAAACTATTTTTAATGTAAGTTAAGTCGAAACTAAGAAAAATTAAAAAAGGAAAAGAAAGAAACAATATTTAAAAAGAAAAATCAAACAGAAACGAATTAAAATATTAAGAACCAATTTAAAAAAAATAAGAGACGAATTACTATCTTAAGGAACAATTTTTTTTCAAATAAGAAACGAATTAGCATTATAAGAAACGAAAAAAACTAACCAACAATTACATAACCATCTTACTAACAAAATTTTAAACCAAAGCCATTTCCATCAAAACTTTCTCTAACGGTATCGCGTCGCGAACAAATTTTCTTGTTTTTTCGAATAATTATTCGACGCGTAATACAATCGTTTGTTTTTTTGAAGTGAATTAATCTCCTTTGAAATTGAAATGTCTGAAACCGACAATTGGGTAAAAGCCGCAGTCCTTCAGTCAGGAGGTCGCCCTACGACAGAGTCACAGGGTGCGTCAACCTAACCGCTGCAACAGAAGTATTGAGGCTATATCCATACAAGGGTTAGACGCAGTAGTTGATAGTCTTTTAACAGCTAGAATGGGATCTTATATTGAACAAATAAAACTGCCCAGCCAATAACTTCAGAATACAGAGACTTAACCCTGAATTTACAAGACAATTGGAATGAGGTAGATAAGGTTCAGATTTAGTGAAAGGCCTTAAAGAATTCTCTGGAAACCCAGCAGAATTCACAACTTGGTTTGCTTCAACCTCGCGTGTAATGAATGCCTTCGCTCCCTTGCAAGGTACGCCAAAATATTTCGCGATTTTACTAACAGTCAGAGATAAGATCACAGGCATGCGAACATTGTATTGAAAGTAAATGATACCGCGCTACATTGGGAGGCAATCTCAAAATGCCTTTTAGAAGAGTACTCAGACAGACGAGATTTGGGCACATTGAGTATCAATTGTTCTCTATGAGTCAAAAGAATAGTACAATCCACGAGTTTTACCTTGCGGTAAATCATCAAATGTCCTTAATTATTAGTCAAATGAAGAATATGGACATGGCCCTGAAGTCATGGCAGTCTTGTCGAAACAAATAAGGACAGAGCCTTAGACACATTTATCAGGCCGGCGATTTGTCCGATAGAATAAGTCTAGCGCAACCTCTCAATTTGAGCATGCGTTGCAAATGATAGAAGATTTTGACTAATAAACATACTAAAAACTCGATTGGCTCGGGTTATCAACACCCTCGCCCAAATTCAACACACAAGACGGGACAATATACCAGAATTAACAACCCTCCACAATGTCATACCCTCCGGTACTTCCACCGAAACCACATAATAATAACGTAAATTGGTACAATCCTAGACAGATTCCAAGCACTTTTACACCACAAAATAATTTTTCTCAGAACCAGGGTATTTCCCAAAATATTCCCTTCCGTAATAGTAATCAAACATTCTTCAACACACCACCTAGACCACTTGCCCAAAGCCTCAACCTAGCCTACACCAATGGATGTAGACGGTTCTATAATGACAAGAAATGTGAATTATATGAATAGGCCAAACATAACTCCTACACAACCAGTTCTATTAAAAAGAGTAAATTGTCGCATGTTGTGGAATAACATTAACAACAATACAAACATATTGTAGCAATTAGTTACAATATTTATGTGCGCAACATTCAAGTGCATTTGCCTCTTAAGTAACATGACCACCCATGAGTGCATGGTGCTGGACAATTGCTGTGTCGGCAAATATAACACGCGCGGCCGCTTTGGCCCAAGATGCAATATGATACATCCTCACTCCACCGCTGCGACGGTACATAAACATACATACTCTTATGTAAACATTTATACATTTATACATAAGTATGTTTATACATAAGCATACCGCTCCTCTGCCTGCATGACCAGCAGCGCAGCTACGCGGTCTTAGCTATAGACGACAATTGTTATAGAATTAAGATTCATTCAATAAAACCAAGCCAACCTAAACAGAACATATTATTCTTCTCTAAATAAATTTGTGAAATAATATGAAACATCGAACCTTTTATATTACATGGCGACCGTGACAGTGGTCACTAAGTACAAAAAGTGACCAGAAAAAAAAAAAATTAAACAACAACTGTAATTACAGTGTGGTAGGCAGACCGCCCACTACACCGACGTGGGAATATTATACATACAAGAAATGAATAAAGGAGAGAAAAATCACAGTAAGTAGAGTGATGGGAAGAAAAACTGGTGTGGTAAAAAAGTTAAAGGCCAGAAAGGCAGAAATATTGAAGCTAATAAATAACCCAAAAACTAATTGGAATACCTCGGTGAAATTACACGCCGAGGTAGAGGTTATAAAAACCCAATTAGAAGAAAGAAGAAATAAAACCACAACCAGAATCCCATACTCTGCAATACAAAACGTGGCAAAACCAAAGATAAGAATAAGTCCACAAGCTGAGAAAGAGATACCAAAACCGAAGAAGGCCTGCCCGAACGACTGCGAGGGACCATTATACTCAGCATACTGCGAGTATACGTGCAAGCATTGCTACGGGACTCCAAAGGAGGAGCCAGTCCCCAAACTGAAGAAATCAAAAATCAACAAATCTGGTGCGATGACCGGCACCGGAACCGCCTGAGCTCATAGGCCACGGACATCAGCAGCTGAGACTACAAGCGTGAAAAGCAGGCCGCTTTTTACGCCATCGATGGAGCATCAGCGTGCCAACCGGCGACGACCAGCTGATGCTAGAAACTAGACGGAAAGAAGATAACAAGAAAAAAAAACAAATAACAACCTATGTGCTGCGTCACAAATTTTTTTTGAGTGTACTGCGATGCACATTTTTTTTTGTAATATATAAGTAATCAATGTACAATTGTGCGGCATTAAAGCTGTCCGATTAGAGTGTGGCCTGAAAACCATACGCAAAAGTAGGCAGGAACATATGTAAAAAAAAAAAGAGCCTTCAGCTCAAAATACTAATATTAAAGTAAATTCAAGAAAAATATAATGAAATGAAAAATTCAAATTTTTGATTTAAAATCCTTTTTTTTTAAATGGAATGTTTGACAACAAAATAAGTAAATTTGATGATACATTTGATACACCCAATATGGGGTTAATAGACACTAAAACAGTGGACTCCACTGCAAATGTTATTAACAAAATAGAGTCATCAAATGTAGATCTAAAACCAACAAATGTACTTTTATTAATAATTGTGATAATAATGAGCGCATATGTATATATAAAGCATACAAATTACACAATAAATGTGTAACAAAGAGAGCCTTAAGCCATGCTAATGATCTTGATAAGATCTAAATAACATATGCATCAATTATTGTACAGTGCATTTACAAAAAAAAAAGATCATTTTCGAAATTTAAAAAAAAATTATATAAAAAAAAAAAATAAAATTTAAAAAAAAAAAACACAAATATATATATTAATTGGATAAAATGAGCACATTAGAAGATTATTTTAGGAAGATAGTAGATAGGAATACTAGCATTATAGAAGACCTACTAGAGGTTTTTAGAACAGGTAATGTCAATTCGGTACAGAATTCGATAAATTTAGTACAGATTAGAGCAGCATACCTTGATTTGACTGGAGAAGAATTCCCAGTTCAAGGAAGCGCAATGGTACAGATGTGTTTTCTAATTACAGTACCAAATATATGTTGTTTTTCAAATGCAACAGGTACACTTCGCTTCTATCTGATGGACGAAGCACAGCAACAATAGGTTGTCACAAATTAAGTAAACATGAATAAAGTAGAAACTGAACATCTGCAGAAATATATTCCTTTCCTTGATTTCCTGATACACTCAGGACCGGTAAACAAAAAGTACAAGGAAATAAAAATCTGGATACAAAACAACTACAAGTTTAAAAAAACATTGTGGAACTTATGGAAAAATCCATAAAAATAGCCTATAGCAGACTGTTACTAGAGAAACCTAGGAATAAGGATGTGCCTGCATGGTGCATAATATTTTTAAAACAGAAATAGAAACTATCAATGTAGTAGAATCAGATGAGGACATCTAAATAAAAAAAAAAAAAACCCACAAAAATAAACTTTTAAGCATGGAATGGGAAGAATTAATTACCCATATCCAAAATATTAAAGAAAATTTTAAGAAATCATATAAATGTGTTACACAAAATAGGAATATCCAAAAGGAAACCATAAACAAGCACGCAAAAATCCTAGTTGATTCTTTCAACGAAGCGAGAAATTTAGTGCATGTTTAATAGAGAGAGCATAGGTAAAGAAAATTGGTCAAAGATTTCCAATCTATTGATCAAGTTACGAGCAAACCTAATCTCTATAAAAACAAAATATAATCTTGAAATATTCGTACCGACCGTACTTAATTCACCTCTGAGCATAGACACCTCTAAAAAGGAAACAGAGCAAGAAGGTGAAGAATCTGAAACAAGCGAGGAAGAAATAGAAGAGAAAGATCTAAACGATCTAACAATTCCTGCGCTTTTAACACTACCTGATATAGAAGTGTTGTCTGAACAAGACAACGAATCGGACTTAGACATCAATAAAAGTGTAATAAACACAACCAACAGGATGGCAGAATTAAATGCCCGAAGGGCATATGTGAAAGAAATAAGCATATCCATACCTGAATTTAACGGCTCAAAAATGCAACTCCAAAGATTCATTACAGCTCTGGAGTTGGTGGATATGATGAAAGGAGACTATGAAGATATAGCAGTTCGGGTAATAAAATCAAAAATTGTTGGCCCAACATTATATGAAGTAAACAAAGAGACTTCAATAGAAGCAATAATACAAAAATTGCAAGGCGTTGTAATTGGTGAAACATCCAAGGTTATAAAAGCCAAGTTGAAGAACAGCTCAGAAAGGTAAAACCGCTGACAAATTTACTTCAGAGATAGACAACTTGCGAAAGACACTGCAATCAGCATATATCGAAGAGGGTATACCTGCAGAAATTGCTAGTAAGAATAGCACAGACGAGGCTATAGAAGCAATGATTGCAAATTGCGATAACAACAGAATTAAAAATATACTTGACTCTGGAAACTTCAAAACCATGGATGAAGCAAAGCAAAGTACTTACAAAAAAGTACTGAAATATCAGGCAATCCAAATACGGTCCTATTTGCTCAAAGAGGCCGTGGTAATCATAATAACAGATATAATTATCGTGGTAGAGGTAATGGTCGTGGTAATTATAATAATTATAACAATTATAATAATAGCTACAACAATGGCCAAAACTATAACCAGAACTACAACCAGAGAGGAAACAACAGAGGCAGAAACAATAACAGAAGGAATAGAGGAAACAACCAACAAAACAGAGGTTATAACTCTAATAATAGCAATGTTAGGGTAGCCCAGAACAATTCGGGAAACTCCCAACAACCTTTAGATACTCAGCAATAAAAAATTACAAGGTTTACACCATCAGTCTCAGTCAAAGCACATTTGTAAGTTTCACTAACGTAGCAACAGGAAAAGAATTAGTATTTTTAATAGACACAGGTGCTGACATATCAATTTTAAAGAAAATTCCGACAACTTCCAATATATTCAAACAAATCAAATAATAAATATACAGGGAATAAGTCAAGAAATAACAAAATCTAAAGGACTTACTTCCATTGAAATACAAACCTCTAAATACATAATTCCACACGATTTTCATATCGTAAATTTACAATTCGCTATTCCTTGTGATGGAATACTAGGTATCGATTTCATAAGAAAATATAACTGTCAATTAGATTTCAAACCGACTGAGGATTGGCTTATACTTAGACCAAATAATCTACAATATCCCATATATGTGCCAATAGCATACAGTTCTGGCAACAACTCCATAGTTCTGCCAGCAAGATCACAAGTTGTCCGAAAAATTGAAATAACCTCAGCGGAAGACAGTATATTAATTCCGAACCAAGAAATTCAGCATGGTATTTACATAGCAAATACCATAGCATCTTCTCAAAACGCGTTCATAAAATTACTAATACAACAAACACAAATCAAATAGTCAAGATAAATAACTTGCAGTACGAATCACTTTCGAACTACGAAGTAGTTAAAACAAGTCCAGAAGATAGAGAGAAAACGGTATTAGCGACACTCTCCAAGAATTTCCCACCACAGTTCAATAGCCAACTAACCAAATTATGCACACAGTATAGTGATGTGTTCGGTCTGGATACCGAATCTATAACTACCAATAATTTTTATAAACAAAAGCTGAGACTGAAAGATGATGAACCAATATATATAAAGAACTACAGAAATCCTCATAGTCAAAAAGACGAGATACAAAGACAAGTCCAAAAGCTTATAAAAGACGAAATAGTTGAGCCTTCTGTATCCCCATACAACAGCCCACTTTTATTGGTACCGAAAAAATCGTTACCAAACGCTGAAAATAAAAAATGGCGATTAGTAATTGACTATCGTCAAATTAATAAAAAATTGTTGTCCGATAAATTTCCGCTACCTAGAATTGATGACATTTTAGACCAACTAGGTAGAGCAAAATATTTTTCATGCCTTGACCTAATGTCAGGTTTTCACCAAATTGAACTCGAAGAAGAGTCACGAGACATAACATCCTTTTCCACAAGTAATGGCTCATACCGCTTCACGCGACTACCATTCGGTTTAAAAATAGCGCCAAATTCGTTCCAGAGAATGATGACTATAGCGTTCTCTGGCCTTGAACCTTCGCAAGCATTTCTTTACATGGATGACTTAATAGTCATAGGTTGTTCCGAAAAACACATGATCAATAATCTAACAGATGTTTTTGAGAAGTGTAGGCAACATAACCTAAAGTTACATCCTGAAAAATGTTCATTTTTTATGCATGAAGTCACCTTTTTGGGACATAAATGCACAGATAAAGGAATCTTGCCTGATGACACGAAATATGATGTCATTCAAAATTATCCAGTCCCACATGATGCGGACAGCGCTAGAAGATTCATTGCATTTTGCAACTATTATCGAAGATTTATACAAAACTTCGCTGAATATTCTCGTCACATAACAAACCTATGTAAGAAAAATGTTAAATTCGAATGGACAAGTGATTGTCAAAATGCGTTCGAGCATTTGAAATCAGCACTAATGAACCCAACTCTATTACAGTACCCAGATTTTAGCAAAGAATTTTGCATAATCACCGACGCAAGCAAATACGCATGTGGAGCAGTCCTAACACAAAATAAAAGTGGACTACAGCTTCCAGTAGCATACGCGTCTAGATCCTTTACAAAAGGTGAGAGTAATAAGAGTACAACTGAACAAGAGTTAGCAGCGATTCACTGGGCAATCACGCACTTCAGACCATACATTTATGGTAGACATTTCACTGTCAAAACAGATCACAGAGCATTAACTTATTTGTTTTCAATGACAAATCCAAGTTCCAAGCTAACTAGAATGCGACTTGAACTCGAGGAGTATAATTTTACAGTAGAGTATCTAAAGGAAAGATAATTTCGTAGCCGACGCGCTATCAAGAATAACAATACAGGACTTACAAAATATACAAACGAGTAACAAACTTCTGAGAGTCACTACCAGAAATCAAAGTAAACAGTCAAATTCCTGCGCAGGAAAAGAAAAAGAAAATAATATAAAAGAGTTGCAAAAGCAATCTCTTAATGCTTCTAAGCCCAACGTATATGACGTCATTGTAAATGACGAAGTACGAAAAGTAGTGACCTTGCGGATAACTGATTCTTTAACCACATTCAAACATGGCAAGAAAGTTATAGCAAGAATTGACATTTGCAATATGTATACCAATGGAATTCTTGATTTAGGTCAATTTTTTCAAAGGCTCGAAAAAGAAGCCGGTATAATCAACATCAGTAAAGTCAAAGTGGCACCGAGCGAAAAGATCTTTGAAACCGTTTCAATAGAATCTTTCAAAAATATGGGCAACAAAATATTGAAATTTTTAAGAGTAGCGCTACTCAAGCCGGTGACCCTATTATTAAATAATGATAAAAAAAAAGAAGCAATACTGTTTACGTTCCACGATGACCCCATACAAGGAGGTCATACTGGAATATCGAGAACTACAGCCAAAATAAAAAGGCATTATTATTGGAAAAATATGACACGAGATATATCTCAATATATAAAAAATGTAATAAGTGTCAAAAAGCAAAAATAACAAAGCACACAAAAACTCCGTTAATTATAACTGAAACGCCACAACAGGCTTTCGATAGGGTTATTGTGGATACGATCGGTCCACTCCCAAAATCAGAACACGGAAATGAATACGCAGTAACCTTAATCTGCGATTTAACAAAATACTTAGTAATAATACCAATTATAGATAAAAGTGCAAAAACAGTAGCGAAAGCTATATTTGAAGATTTCATTCTGCGGTACGGTCCTATGAAGACGTTCATTACGGACATGGGAACAGAATACCGAAACTCAATAATTGAAGATTTATGCAAAAACTTGCAAATAAAAAAGATAACTTCAACCGCACATCATCACCAGACTGTAGGCACTGTGGAGCGAAGCCACAGAACACTAAATGAATTTTTACGATCATACATTTCAGTCGACAAAACTGACTGGGATGTATGGATAAGATACTTCGAATATTGTTTTAATACAACACCCTCTATGGCACATGATTATTGTCCATGAGTTGGTATTCGGTAAAACTTCAAATTTACCACAACAATTTAATAGTGTTGATAAGATAAATCCACTATATAACATAGAAGATTATGCTAAGGAATCAAAATTTAGATTAGAACAGGCTTATAAGAGAGCAAGAATTATGTTAGAACAGCATAAAGCAAAGAATAAGGAAATATATGATAGAAAAGTAAAAGATATTGAATTAGAAATAGGAGATAAGGTTTTATTACGTAATGATACGGGTCATAAGTTAGAATCTAAGTATTTAGGCCCATACATCATAGAAGAAATAAAAGATAGGGATAACATTTTAATTAAAGATACAAAGAATAAGAAACAATTAGTGCATAAAGATAGGTTAAAGATCTTAACCAATTAATATATATATATATATATATATATATAAAAAAAAAAAAAAAAAATAATAATAATAAAAATAAAACAAAGAACATAAATTTGAATAAATAAATAACAAACATTTAATGACACTATACATACACAAGTATAATTTTGACAGATGTATCATTAAATAAACACTCAAACACTCAAAAAAAAAAAAAAAAAAAAAAAAAAACAATAGTCAGTAAATAAATCTCTATATAATAAAAAATTAGAAAATAACTCCATATAATTACGTTATTTTTCTAAAGAGGGGGGATGTAGCATGTTGTGGAATAACATTAACAACAATACAAACATATTGTAGCAATTAGTTACAATATTTATGTGCGCAACATTCAAGTGCATTTGCCTCTTAAGTAACATGACCACCCATGAGTGCATGGTGCTGGACAATTGCTGTGTCGGCAAATATAACACGCGCGGCCGCTTTGGCCCAAGATGCAATATGATACATCCTCACTCCACCGCTGCGACGGTACATAAACATACATACTCTTATGTAAACATTTATACATTTATACATAAGTATGTTTATACATAAGCATACCGCTCCTCTGCCTGC
Source organism: Drosophila willistoni (assembly GCF_018902025.1). Lineage (NCBI taxonomy): Eukaryota > Metazoa > Arthropoda > Insecta > Diptera > Drosophilidae > Drosophila > Drosophila willistoni. Next base: position 21,159 of record NW_025814161.1, on the reverse strand, counting down.
ATGACCAGCAGCGCAGCTACGCGGTCTTAGCTATAGACGACAATTGTTATAGAATTAAGATTCATTCAATAAAACCAAGCCAACCTAAACAGAACATATTATTCTTCTCTAAATAAATTTGTGAAATAATATGAAACATCGAACCTTTTATATTACAAAATCCTTTAATACAAATTTCCCAAATAAAGTCCAGAGACAGTTCCACATCGGAGCTGAAGTTCAAGAAGGGCAATACAGTGACCCACTACCAGAAGAATTTCAGGTCAACGTAACTGAAGCCCAGTTGTCCGAGTATCAAGAACAAGAAGACTATTTCCAATTAGTCCCATACTCACAATTTTCAGAGTATGAACAACAGCAAGAATACCTTACCACTCAAAGTGGCCCGTCCGAATTAAGTCCGCAAGATAGGGAAAGATCACAACCTACAGTTCAAGATTCTCTCCACAAATTGAAGACACTGTCAATTTTTTAGGATGAAATGTTCCTTTTGCCGTACTTTGTAGTCCGGGACAAAGACGGAACAGTATATAATTTCTTAATAGATACCGGTTCAAATAAAAAATTATATCCAACCTGAAGTAGCAAAAAATATAAAACCAAATGAACATAAATTTTACGCGAATTCTGTGAGTGGACGCATCCTAATTACAGAGCACGTCCACCTGGGTCTCTTTAATGAGCCTAATAAACCATAATTTTTTTTTTACTACCAAATCTGAAATCATTTCACGGAATCCTAGGTAACGACACATTGAAAGAACTAAATGCTATTATAGATGTGGGAAAAGATTTATTACAAGTCAACAACTCTCATGTTGTTAAAGTGAGACAGATGCGAGCTCAGCAGGTCCACACGATCAATTCAGATCAACTATCGGGTAATCAAAAGTCAAAGCTAGAGGCACTTCAGGAGGAATACAAAGCCCTATTTGCAAGTCCAGACATGAAGCTGACTTATACACCAACGTTCAAGGTGAAATTCGAACGTCATCAGACACTCCAGTCTATTCGAAACATTACCCGTATCCAGCATCTTTGAAAGAAGTAGTAGAAGAACAAATTCAGGAACTACTAAAAGATGGTATAATACGACCCTCACGGTCGCCCTATGGCTCTCCTGTATGGATTGTTCCGAAAAAAAGTGACAGTTCAGGAAAAAAAGAAGTATAGGATGGTCATAGATTATAGAAAACTAAATTCGGTCACTATTTCGGATAGATACCCTATCCCAGAAATTGGAGAAATGATTGCTCAATTGGGCAACAATAAATACTTCTCCGTTCTTGACCTAAAGAGTGGATTTCATCAGATCCCTCTAAAGGAATCCGACATTGAAAAAACAGCATTTTTTATAAATGGAGGAAAATATGAATTTACCAGACTCCCCTTTGGGTTGAAAAACTCCCCTGCCATATTCCAGAGAGCCCTCGATGATATCTTAAGAGAACATATAGGGAAAATATGTTATGTGTACATCGACGACATCATAATATTCAGCAAAACAGAGGAGGAACATTTTAGCCATCTGGCCCAGGTATTCTCTACCTTAGCTGAAGCCAATATGAAAGTGCAAGTCGATAAGTGCAAATTTTTAAAGCACAGTTGATTTCCTAGGTGTGGTGATATCAAGCGAAGGTGTTAAAACTAATCCGGAGAAAGTACAAGCAATAAAGAATTTTCCTATACCAAAAAATTTGAAGCAATTAAGATCATTCTTGGGTTTAGCTAGTTACTATAGGCGGTTCATTAAAGACTTCGCAAAGCTAGCAAGACCACTCACAAATCTGTTACGTGGTGAGCACGGGAGAACAAAGAAGAATGTCTCTAACAAAATTGAGATTCGTTTTGGTAAAGAAGAACTAGACTCTTTCACAAAAGTCAAGAATGCACTAGTCTCGCAGGATGTATTGTTAGCGTACCCCGATTTCAGTAAAGAATTTCATCTGACTACAGATGCTTCGAATATAGCGATAGGTGCCTCATTAGAACAGAATGGCAGACCAATCACATTCATATCAAGAGCATTATCCAAGACAGAGGAAAATTACGCAACGAATGAAAGGGAAATGTTGGCCATAGTATGGGCCTTAGAAAAATTGAGGATGTACCTTTACGGGAAATCAAAAGTGGTCATTTATACAGACCATCAACCGCTTACCTATGCGCTGAGTCCTAAAACAACAACACGAAGCTGAAAAAATGGAAGAGTTACCTAGAGGAATACAATTACGAGCTGAAGTATAAACCGGGTAGCTCCAATGTAGTAGCAGATGCACTTTCGAGAAACCCTACTAGCATAAATGCCAGTAGTACGTCGGCAGCTACTATGCATAGCGACGAAAGCTCAGGGCATGAATTAATACCGACTATGGACATCCCTATCAATGTATTTAAGAACCAACTAATACTCCTCACAAACGAAAACGAAAGCACGACATTTGAATTACCATTCCCCACTTATCACAGGCATACGGTAGTTCGAAGAAATTATTCGGAAAGTGATCTCGTAGAAATCTTAAAAGCAAAATTAGACCCTAGAATAGTGAATGGTATTTTCACTTCAGAAAGTATCATGGGAAAAATTCAGCTGATATTCCCAGAACATTTTAGGAATTATAAAGTTAGGTTTACACAGATCCAAACTACAGATGTCCATGAGAACAGTGAGCAGCAAGAGATCATAACTAAAGAACATACCAGAGCACATAGAAATGCAATAGAGAACAAAAAACAAATTTTATCTAAAGTCTTTTTTCCAGGAATGAGGAAAAAAATAGAAGCAATAGTAAAAGCATGCCAAACATGCAAACTCTCTAAATACCAAAGACACCCCCCAAACCAAGAAATCCAGTCAACACCTATACCAAATTATCCAGGAGAAATAATCCACATAGACCTCTACTCGACTCAGAATAAAACCATCTTAACGGCAATAGACAAATTTTCAAAATATGCACAAATAAAGTTAGTGAATTCAAAAGCAGCAGAACACTTAAAGGTACCATTACGTGAGTTATTGGTAGCCTTTGGAGCAACCAAAACAGTGGTAATGGACAATGAAAAGTCGTTGAACTCCGCTTCAATAAAGTTCCTTTTGAACGATCAATTGGGTATAAATGTACACACAACTCCACCGTATACTTCGTCTAGCAATGGTCAGGTAGAAAGATTCCATTCCACATTCACGGAGTTAATGAGATGCCTAAAGGTTGAGCATCCGGAATTAGAATTTGAAGACCTAATATTCAGAGCAGTAGACGAATACAATAGAACGATCCACAGTACAACTAACAAAAAACCAATAGAAACCTTTTTCGCATTGGACTTGGCACACTCTCCGGAAAAACTAGCACTAGAAAGACAAAAAACTTCAAAGAGAATTTTAGACAAACAATCTGCAGACTTACAATACCATAACAAGAGTAAAGAACCCATAAAAATTTATGACCCAGGAGAAATAATTTATGTCAAAATAAACAAGAGATTGGGTTCTAAGCTAACACCAAAGATATAAAGAGGAAACGGTAGCTGAAGATTTGAATACAAAGATTAAAACAAGGTCAGGCAGGATAGTACATAAAAACCAGTTGAAATATTGACCAATATCCATCTTCGACAGGTTAATGTTGATACCAGTATGTTTGGGACATACGACTATCCTGGACTACTCAAAATCAAGAGTAGTAATGCTGGAAACTGGGACGGCAGCGAGGCAGAACGGCACGTTCAAAATTATACATGTTGTTGTAGAAGTAGAAAAGTATGAACAGGCATTGTCGGTGTTAAAGGAGGTCGTACTAAATTCAACTAAAACAAACCCGTATTACCCCTTCCTTATTTACGAAATAACCCGAATCGAGAATGAAATCAAAAGATTAAAGCCTATAAAGTTCAGGGCTAAACGCTCTCTTGACATACTTGGAACAGCGTGGAAGTGGCTCGCGGGTACCCCAGATCACCAGGACCATAAAATTGTAATCGATAAAATTAATGAACAGCTCAAAAATAATAACAAACAAGTAGTAATTAATGAGCTAGTAGAAAATAAGATAAACGATTTGATTAAAATAACTAACATTTTACTATTACATAAAAAACCGGAAACAGAAGATAAAGTAAAAGAAATAGAAGTAACAAAATTTAAACTGAGTCTATTAAGAGAGGAAATTACAAATATCATTTATGCAATAGATTGGCTAAAGCCAATACAATAAATTCTTTAATTTTATCACCAGCAGAAATAAATATTATTGAAACATATGCTGAAGAAAGCTTAACATTTGTAAATATCGAAGAGCTCATAGAATTTGCTGAAGTAAGTGTTGCTTCGAATGGCAGAGCTCTCCTTTATATTGTCAGCATACCTAGGGTGATTAAAGAACAATGTAAGAAAATCATGGCATTACCTATTAAATCTGGAAAAACAATTGAAAAAATAGATTATAATCACATATTAAAATGTAATAAACAATATTTCGGTTTAGCTAATAAGAACAAATGTAAAACCCAAAACAACAAAATATTATGTAAACTGGAAGATTTGACTGACTTAAAAAATAGCAAATGCATAGGAGCGTATTTTCACAGGAAAAAACCAACTTGCCAAACAACCAACAATCAACATGTGAAATCACACTCGGAGGTAGCTCCTGGCACAATCCTACTAAACCAATTCCAGGGTATCATCAACGTCGATGGAGAAAACCTTACTCTGGACGGAACTTTCATAATCCAATCACAGAATGCAACAATCAACATAGACGATTCGTGGTACATCATGAAGACAAAGCGTGAAGCAGAAGTTCAACCCCATTACTTCAACTATTATCGGACAAACAGCACCAAGGCGAAACCCTATCTCTGGAGATGATTAAGAACTGCACTTGAACAACACGAACAGCCTGGAAAAAATCCAGACTGACAATGTCATAATTTCATCATCCTATTCAATCATCATAACAATATTAGCGATCGCAGCGATCACATACTGGGTGATCAAGAAGAAATGCAACCACAGACCAGAGGATAACAGTCCACCAATAGTAATGCCGGTTACACCCGTACAATATGTGGTAGCGACCGAGGACGTCCGCACTTAAGAGGGAGGAGTTAAGACCAGATATGCTTCACCATCACAATCACACTCACACCACACCCATAGAGAACACTTAAGAGTTAACATAACGAGCATCGGCACGATCATAGAAGGCAACGCCAAGAATGTCACCCGATAACCTGCAACACACAATCATCTTCACACGATCGACAGACTAAACATTCCTAGGGGAATGGTGCCAAATTCGGTACATCAACAGCAAGCCGCCCAATCCCATAAACTATTTCGGCAATAAGCATCATGTTCGGTGCACCAACCGTCACGTCGCCCAAATCGATTTCATGTTAAACATCGATTCGGCAATAAGCATCATGTTCGGTGCACCAGCCGTCACGTCGCCCAAATCAATTTCATGATTAAGCAGATCCCACGCTCGCGTTGACCCTTAGACTCAACAAGCGTCGCTGTCACCATCGACGCCCGAAAGTGGAGGCTTCATTCAAACATAATCGATCTATTCAAATCAGTCTTTAATCCTAGTACAAACTTGTCACTTCGTTAGAGCTCCGCGATCTGGTTCAGTCTAGTAGTCACAAAGTCTTCCAGTAAAAAAGATAGATTTGTAAATGTGTACTCAGTAAAGAATAAATCAAATAAAAACTTTAGTTTTTTTTGTGCGACTAACTAAGATTGTGTTTAATTATATATTTGTTGTGGCGGGGCGAAGGACCCGATATAGTATCAAGTGGTTGCGGGGTGCCAATATCTTCAGGGTCTCGTACGTGAGTAGAATGATTAAAACGCGCGAAACCTTCGTTTTAATTCTATGTTTGATTTATTTAATTCACAGGTATACCGACACACACACGAAATGGTTCGGTTTTTAAAAAGTGACAATCGCAAAATAAAAGTTAAAGGAGATGAACGGGTGTTGGTGAAAATCTCGATTCGGAATAATGGCGATGCCCATTGGAAAAAAACCCAGTCACCCCTCCTGGTGTGACCGTAGATGCCGAGGATCAAAAAACCCTCCTCACTCTTCACTGCTCTTCGCCGCTCACTGCTGTTCACCCGGTGGCGTGAACATACCGCCCCCCTTGCAAATGTTGCAATTGCCACCCTGGACATATAAAGGACGGGGACGGCAACGTTCTGGAGCGCCTAGATCCCACAGGAGCCGGAGACGACCCATCCGAACACGGTGCTCTGGGCTGCGGGAGTACCGCTATGACCGGCACACAGCCTGGTTGGATGACCTAGGATAGAGGTCTGCCCCGAGTACCACGGACACCGACGCCGGCCGATAGAAATAGGGGTCGGCCAGGATCAGGGTGGCGAATTTCTCCCGAACCGGCGCCGCCACTTCCCGGATGGGAGTGCGGATGAGCAAGTCCTCTTCGACCCGGAAGATAACGTTCCGTCGGACCTCGACTCGAGGACGGCCGTACAGGCTTGGTCGACCCCGACCTTGGTCACAGCTAACCCAGGGACCGGGCAAAGGAGCGATTGATGCGGCTCTCAGCCGCACACGCATCGAGAAGGACGCGGGTCTCGAAGGATTTCGAGCCATTGCCCAACCGAGAGAACTGCGGTTGGCAGGACAGTCGTCGTCCTGGCGTGGAGCAGGGAGGATAGAGAGATTTCGGGTGCGCCTTCTGGGGAAGCGGAGCGGTCGGACGATGATCGGGAACAGGGTTGTAGCGGGGGTGCAGCACGCCCGGAGGGGGTGATTGGCTGCGACGCCGGGCGGAGGCACGTTGTCTCGGCGGTTGGTCGGCCATGTGGAGCAGGGGATGGTGCCTTTGCCCGCATCGTCGGCAACCATGGCGAGTCCGGCACGCGTCGGATGAATGCTCGTGTGCCAAGCAATTGGGACAATACTTGTTGATCAGCACCGCCCGGAGCCGCTTTTCCCCTCGGAGGTTCAGGAAGCGCTGACACTGCCGGAGTGCATGAACCCCCCGACAGACCCGGCATCGGTACACGTTCGTGCCCTGCGGAGCAGCTCGTTTGCTGCGGTGGTGCGGCAGACGTGTGGGGGCCATGTCGCTATGAAGGGGAGCTGAACGAACTGTAACGAAAGAAATTACGTAGGGGGGAGTGGATTAGTCTATGCGCGGGAACGAACAACATGCACGGAGACGAGGACATTCGGGAGGAACATAGAGGGATTGGGAGTCACGATAAGGTTTTAGGCTCAGGACTCCTACTGTCTTGCAACAGAATAAGCTTCGCTACGGGTCTTCGGATAGACCCACGCGCGGTGGTGACATCAGCCACTCGGACGAGACCGTCAGCCCCGGGCAGAGTGCGCTCAATTCGCCCTAAGCGCCACTCGTTGGAGGGGAGATGATCTTCGGACACGATCACGAGGTCGCCGGTCTGGATGCTGCGAGTCGGTGACTTCCACTTGTTCCGTTTGTGAAGCTCCTTGAGGTACTCACTCTTCCAGCGGCGGCAGAAAGCCTGCTGGATTGCCTTCAGTCGCTGCCATCGGTTGATCAGTGACATAGGCTCGACCAGAATTTCCGGTTCCGCAATGGATAAGAGCGGTCCTCCAATCAGGAAATGTCCCGGGCTTAGGCCAGCAGGTCCTCTGGATCCTCGCTCATGGGGAGAGATTGCCTGGAGTTTAGCACGCTTCGATCCTACACAGGAGAGTGGAAAGTTCCTCGAAGGTGTATTTGACAGTGGACGAGGACTTGTAAAACGGGTCTTAAAACTTTTGACCCCTGCTTCCCACAGTCCTCCCATATGGGGCGCGCTTGCGGAATGAACTGCCAGGATAAAATGTGCTGGGGAAATGCCTTCATTATATCAAGCTTGGTGGCGTTCAGGAAATCTTGTTCGAGCGCCTTTGAGGCCCCTACGAAGGTTTTGCCATTGTCGGAGTAAATGCGCTGTGGGCATTGTCTCCGTGCGACAAACCGAGAGAAGGCTGCAAGAAATCTTTCAGTGGTGAGGTCGGAGGTAGCCTCGAGATGGATTGCCTTCGTGCTGAAACACACGAAGACGCAGACATAACCCTTAGTTATGAGACACGCACGCCCGGTGTAATTTTTGATCTCGAACGGCCCTGCGAAATCAATGCCCGTGTGGGTGAAGGGCCTGGAGTACGTGATCCGTTCTCGAGGGAGATCACCCATCATCTGGGTCTGTAGTCGTCGACGATGAACGATGCAGACTTTGCACCCTTGGTGGGACTTCACCATGTTCTTGATCCGTGGGATCCAGAATTTGGTGCGCAGATACCGCACCATCAGTTGATTGCCGCCATGCAACGTGATGCGGTGGGCGAATTCGACAAGCAGGCGAGTGAAATGAGTACTATAGGGAGGAGAATAGGGTGACGTTCATCATATCGGAGGGACTCGGCGGCCCGGAGTCGTCCGCAGGCGCGGAGTAACCCCATGCTGATCGAGAAATGGATTCAGATTGAGTAGCGTGCTGGATGATGGCAGGGGTCGTCCTTCCCCCAGGGCCCGTATCTCCGCGAGGTATTCCCTACGCTGAGAGGTCCGAATCAAGGCGCGCTCGGCGGAGAGAAGTTCGTCATTGGTGAGGTGAACCGTGGAAGGCGTCGAAATCCTTTTGGTGGCGAAGCGTAGGATGTACGCGATGACTCGTAATGCCCTACCATAATCCGAGAAACGTTCGCTGACGTCCTCGAGTAGGGTGGTCGCGGTGGTGTGGCACTTGACTCGTTTACTCCAGCTGGGTGTCTGGGAGTTCGTTATGGGGAGTTGGCCAATACTCGGGGGCTCGCTGGAGCCAGTCCGGCCCATGCCACCAGAGTCTGCTGGCCGATAACTCGGCCGCGGAGACCCCACGGCTCGCCAGATCAGCGGGGTTGTCCTCGGAGCGCACATGTGACCAGCTTTGGCCACTGGTGCTTTGGAGATGCTGGATACCCGATTGGCCACGAAGGTGGACCAACTGCACGGGGGTTTATTGAGCCAAGCCAACACGATGTAGAGTCGGTCCAAAACTGGAGGTTGCAGGTGGATTGGGAGTTCAGGAACGATCGACGCCCAGAGATCGGCTAGCAAAACCGCTCCGCATAACTCCAGCCGAGGCAGCGAGACTGTTTTGACTGGAGCTACACGGGTCTTAGCCGTTAATAAATGGACGTCTACTTGATCGCCGCACCGAACCCGCACATATAGGGCTGCTCCATACGCTTTCTGTGACGCGTCACAGAAGCCATGAAGCTCCCACGAGAGCTTATCGCTGGTGTTTAGCCAACGGGGAATGCGGAGTCGACTGAGGCCTGGGTAATCCTGCAGGAATTCGTGCCATTGCTGCAGCAGGAGAGGCGGCAGAACATCATCCCAGCCCAGTTCGGTAAGCCAGATTTGTTGCATGAATATCTTCGCTCGGATGACAAATGGGGCTAGCCAACCAGCGGGGTCAAAGAGTTTAGCGATATGGGACAGAACCTGCCTCTTGGTGATCGACTCCTTCAAGGGGGGTCCGCTACGGTGAAGAAGAAGACGTCTTCGGCAGCTTGCCAGCGGGATGCCCAAGGTTTTTGCAGTGCTCGCGTCTTCCAGCTCGAGAAAGTCCTCTCGCAGCAGGTGCTCTCTCGGAATGGCTTGAAGTACTTCCTTCTTATTGGAAGTCCACTTCCGAAGCGGGAAGCCCGCAGATTGGAGGGTCGCTTGAAGCTCTCGTATGGCGAGACGGGCGTCGGCTTCAGTGTGAGCGCCGGCAAGGACATCATCAACATACATGTAGTTCCGAAGGATTTCGCTCGCCTGAGGATACATCGCTTGCACGTCTTGTGCCAGTTGTAAAAGGACTCGGATCGCAAGAATGGCGCGCAGTTAACCCCAAACGTGACAGTTTGTAACTCATAATCCTGAATATTGCCGCAGCTGTTTCGGTAGAGGATTCGCTGAAAGGGGGTATGCCTGGGGTCGACTCGGATTTGTCGGTACATCTGCGTTATGTCGGCGTTGAAACGAATTGAAAGAACCGCCATTTCAGTACCTGAAGCGTGAGGTCGGCCTGAAGAGTGGGGCCGGTGTGCAAACATCGTTGAGGCTGACGCCTTGTGTGGAGGGGCTCGACGCGTTAAATACCACGCGTACCTTAGTGGTGGTGCTATCGGGCTTAAACACCGCGTGATGGGGGAGATAGAAGTTTTTCCCACCTTGAGGCGGCGTCACCCGAATCATGTGACCCAATTCCTCGTACTCTTGAATAATGGCATCGTACTGCGTTTTTAGGACGGGATCCTTGAGAAGGCGTGCTTCATTCCGCAGGAATTGAGCCAGCGCGATCGGTCTTGAGTGGCCCAAGTCAACGCTATTCGGACCTTTGAAGGGTAGGGACACAACATATCGACCGTCCTTTCCTCTTTGGGTGGTCTCCTGGAAGTTCCGCTCGCAGAATACGTCATCCTCCTTTTTCCGGTTTTGCGGGAAGGTCTTCCACCTCCCAAAACTTGGTGAGGAGTACATCAAGTTTTGCTTCTGGCCTAACTCGCGTCTGTGCCGCGAAAACTGATCGAGACACCGGAGGGTCAGGCATGATAGCTCCACACAGAACCCATCCAAAGATGGTTTCTAGCCCGACGAACTCACCAATATCCTTTTTGATCCGTTCTCCGAGGATGTGGGGAAACAGGTCAACACCGATAATCATGTCAATAGGCGCGGGCTTGTTGTAGTACGGGTCAGCCAGGGGGCGATCGAGGCACTGCGTCGGAACCGTTTTAAGGAATGGAGCTGTTGGAATGGCCCCTGACAATTTGGATACGACCAGGGCGGAGACCTCGATCTTGTTCAGTCTGTCACACGGGGAGACAGCATTAGCAGACACACCTTGTCGGCGCAGCCTCCATCACTCTGGCCCATGCCAGTAACCGCAGCGTCTACTGGGTAGAAGGGGGGCTGGACCATGCTGAAGACACGCTCGGAGAGAAAAGTTGAATCGGCCCCAGAGTCGATCAACGCCCGAATATGGTGATCCACACCACGATGGTGCAGCGTGACAATCGCAGTGCCTAAAAGGCCTCTGCCTGGGGTAGATGCAAAATAACTTTGAGCATTTGTGAGCTGGTTGCTCGTGGACGGACCCTCTGTGGCGCTGGATGGTGGGACTTGCGCAGCGGACGGCGAGGACACGGACACATCACTAGGATGCAACAGCGTATGATGACGTTCCTTGCAGGTATGGCAATTATGCGCACTGGAGCAGCCCTTCACTTGATGACCGCGGGCAAAACAGTTCAGACAAAGTCCCTGCTGTCTAATGGTTTCCAGCCGCCTGTGAAAGGCATATCAAGAAAAACTAGGGCAGAGCCGTATAGGGTGATTCTCCCGATGGCACAGCTTACAAGAGCCGGTTTGAGCTGGGCTTTCGCGGGGAACGCTTGGACCTTCATCGTTGCAGAGGATTTGCGGGGCCAAAGGGGATGGCTTGCACACTTGGGCCCGACTTATGTTCTTCGGTGGCATCCAGGACACGATACCGATCGGTAAGAAAATTGGTTCAAATCGGACCAATTTGAGACGACAGTCTTATTTGGCACTGATTGCTCCCACAGGAGGATTGTGGCCTTCGGCAATTTGCTAGTGCAGATGGCGATAAGTAGGACATCCCAATTCTCCGTACTAACACCCGAACGCTCAAGCGCGGTAAGACCCTTGAAACGCAGTCTGCAGCTCTCGCAAAGATTTGCCCGACTCTTGTGCCACCGCGGGAATCTGAAGGAGTTGTCTGGCTTGAGTCATGACAAGCAGACGGCTATTTTCGTACCGTGCGGTGAGGTTCTCCCACGCGGCCTGGAAACCCTCATTCGTCAGGGGACTTAGCTACGATGGTTCTCGCTTCCCTCGCGTCTTGGTGTTCAGGTGATAGAGCTTCCACTTGTGACAAGTACGGGTTGGCGATATAAATGGCGGCGAACAAATGCGGAATGTGGCCATGCTAGGCTGCGCCATCAATGTCTCCACCTCACACGGAGGAACTCTATGCCCCGCCGGCCTCGACGGAGCGGTGGGCTGACGCATAAGACTCGTCATCTGTGCGAGAGCTGTTCGATGCGTTCTCCAAACAACGTCCCGCATCGCACATACGCCGCATAGGCGTATTCGTGCTTCGCCTTGATGCGGCTTATGTTTGCCAAGCTTTCCTCGTCGGTTTGGACTGTCAAGGCCTTGTGACAACGGGAGTGTTCCATCTCGACAGTTGACCACAGCGATTTGAGCTGCTCTAAGTGCATTTTAAGGGAAAACAAGGCACTTCAGAAGTTAGAGCTTCACTCTCCCGAGCTTCGAACAGAGTCAATGCGTCGCACGCCAGAATGAAATCGGAGAGGGACATTCTGGAGTGTTCTCTGCGCTGTTGTGATACGGATCGGGTAACGGGAGCGTCAGAACAGTGCGTCACAACAACGTGCGGGATCTGGGTCTGGGTTGAAAGCTTGGAACGACCTTTGTGTTCACTCGAGTCTTTAACGAGAATCTGCGACCCTGAGGGAGGCTGACGAAGACGACGGGGATCTTGGGGATTCGCTGCGGCTGCGAACAGACGAGAACTTGCGCGAAATATCCGTACGCTTCACGGTCGCCGGAGCTATCGGAGGCCGAACCTTCTCCGGAGTTGAAGAGGGGACGAAAGACCGTTAGACTTCGGCGCAGTCTTGGACGGCTCCGTGGACATACTCAGGGACGACCTTACCGTTGAACACCGAGTTTGTGGGTTTTGAGAAAATGAGGAAATGAGGAAAATTTGAGGAAATGAGAAGTGGACTGTATGAGGACGCAAGAGCTTTCTCACTGTGCACCGCAGGATTGCGGAGAATTATCTCGCGTGCGGCTCGGAAACGGAGCCCTTTTAATGGGGATAGATGCGGAACAATATACGAACGCACGAGTGCGGATCAAAACTTGCACGTAGACAAAGCTAAAATGATTACAAAACAAGTTTGTATGGATTCGTAAGGAACGCTGGAGTACGTATAAAACAAAACACGGAGGAAATATATAAATAAAAAAATACGTTTTTGTATAGATCTGGATCTGGATATATGTGCGCACAATACTGGCCGGAAAAAAAATTTATATATATAATTTATAAATATGACGGATGTATAAATAGGCCGATAGTGCTGGAAAAATATATATATGTATTTATTTTATAAATATGGCGGATATATATATGAGCGCAAAAAAGGCTGGCCGAAGAATAAAATATGAATGGATAAATAATTTTTGAATATGAATATAATATATAAATATGAAAATATGGGCTGGAAAAAATATATATATGTATTTATTTATAAATATGGGCGGATTATATTGAGCGCAAAAGGCTGGCCGGAAAAAAATATATTTATAATTTTTGAATGAATGGATAATATAAATATGGGCCGATAGTGCTGGAAAAATATATATGTATTTATTTATAAATATGGGCGGATATATATATGAGCGCAAAAGGCTTGGCCGGAAAAATATATTTATAATTTTTGAATATGAATGGATATTAAATATGGGCCCGATAGTGCTGGAAAAAAATATATATGTATTTATTTATAAATATGGGCGGATATATATATGAGCGCAAAAGGCTGGCCGGAAAAAAATATATTTATAATTTTTGAATATGAATGGATATATAAATATGGGCCCGATAGTGCTGGAAAAAAAATATATTATTTATTTATAAATATGGGGGAATATATATGTGCGCAAAATACTGGCCGGAAAATATATTTACAATTTTTGAATATGAATGGGATATATAAATATGGCCCGATAGTGCTGGAAAAATAATATTATATGTATTTATTTATAAATATGGGCGGATATATATATGTGCGCAAAATACTGGCCGGAAAAAAATCATATATGTATAATTTATGAATATGACGGATATATAAATGTGGGCACGATAGTGCTGGAAAAATATATATGTATTTAGTTATAAATATGGGCGGATATATAATTAGGCGAAAAAAGGGAATCGGAAATAATGTGATTTGAACTTGGCGCGCTTGAGCCGCCTATCGATATCACGACTCGACTCACGTGTCACCACTACTCCGAAAACAGCTGTCGGCCGTTGTTTATTTTTGATGTTGTGTTTTAATTATGTTAATAATTTTTTTTTTGGTTGTGCAAAAAAGGAGAAAACCAATAACAAAAGAACGCTTTTACACGCCGCGAGTGTGTGCGCGAAGCAAACAAAACAAACGATCAATGCATGTGGACAAATGCTTGATCTATGTATGTACGTACATGCATAAGTACACAGGTGAGTATATAGATATGTGTGCACACGCGTTGTTCACAACAAAAATAACGTAAGTAATTGTCATTTAATTGGAGGTGGGGTGGTGTTTAATCAATGCGCGACACCGAAATGGATTATGTGTTGTGGATATGCATACATATGTGCAATGTATGACTATGTAAGTATGTATTACATATGTAAGCAAGTGCACCGGTTTCCAAGACGCGCGTGGGGAATTAATTTCGCACCTAATTCGAACGCGCAAGAAATCGCGGTGCATACGTTAAGTGCTATTAAAAAAAAAAAACAATATTTTTTGCCTTTTGTGTTGTGGTAAATGTGTGTGAAGGTTATACATATGTACATGGATATGTACATATGCGCGTACATCAACAGATGACGATGTGTGTATGTACGTAGATACGCGCGTGCGGCAATTAATTTGGCATTAAAAATAATTATGTCAACACTTAAGAAAACGCGGTGAACACTTGGATTATTATTTTTTTTCTATTTTTTATAACACTTTAATATTTTTCTTTTTGTTTTTTAACCCTTTACGCGGACTTGGCAAACAGCTGTGGAAATTACATGTACATGTGAATGCATATGTAAAAGAGGTGGATTTGGACAAGTGCGGGAAAAATATAAATAAAGAAATGGAAATGTAATGGAAAACGAGAACGTTGGACAAACACGCTAAGGATTAGGAACTACCATGGACCCTTGGAACAGGTCAGGTATGTACATACAATATGTAAAGTGTGTAGGTCGCTATGAGAAGCGGGAAAACCTCACACTTTTATTAGTATGTAGGGGCAAATGAAACGAATAATGAAATTTTGTACTTATCAGGAATTCCGCCGATGCAAGCTGGAGGAGCGGAAGGATATCCGGCTCGAAGGACCAATGTTTGTGGCGGGGCGGAAGGACCCGATATAGTATCAAGTGGTTGGCGGTGCCAATATCTTCAGGGTCTCGTACGTGAGTAGAATGATTAAAACGCGCGAAAACTTCGTTTTAATTCTCTGTTTGATTATTTTAATTCACAAGGTATACCGACACACACACGAAATGGTTCGGTTTTAAAAAGTGACAAATCGCAAAATAAAAGTTAAAGGAGATGAACGGGTGTTCGGGTGAAAATCTCGATTCGGAATAATGGCGATGCCCATTGGAAAAAACCCAGTCACCCTTCCTGGTGTGACCGTAGATGCCGAGGATCAAAAAACCCTCCTCACTCTTCACTGCTCTTCGCCGCTCACTGCTGTTCACCCGGTGGCGTGAACAATATAAAAAAAAGAATAATAATAACAATAAAACAAAAGAAATAAATTTAAACAAATAAATTACCAACATTTAATGACACTATACATATACAAATATAATTTACCACATGTATCATTAAACAAACACTCGAACATTCAAAGAAAAAAAAAAAAAAAAAGAAACAATAATAAGTAAATAAATTTCTATATAATAAAAAATGAAGAAGGTAAGTCGTCTCGCCGACTTAGGTATACCATACACCAGTAAAGCAAATATTTCAACTTTATTAAACAAATGCATTTTCAAATGCTTCTTACAAGCATATCTTAGTATCTTGCTCACTCAATTATACGAGCACCCTAGCGCCCCACCAGCCAACGGCCAACTCCGGCCTTATGAAAACCTTTATGCATAACTCGATTGTTTTTTGTCCGATTTTGATCAAATTTGGTATTTTGCTAGATATAAGTATTAAATTTAGTGTACCAAATTTGGTTGCATAAGGTATAAAATACGGGAGACAATAAGTTTTTCAAATTACGGGGGCGGAAAAGGGCGTGTCAAAATTTTTATATATACAAAATGTGTGCATTTACTAAGCGAATATAATACCAAATATGGTGTCTCTAGCTGGAATAGTTTTTGAGATAAACGCTTTTTTTAAATTGCGTGGGCGAAAGGGCGTGGCAAAAATTTGAAATAAACTTGATCACTCTACATACTACACGAGTCTACATACCAAATTTGGTGGCTCTAGCTCTTACAGTCTCCGAGATCTAGGTGTTCATACGGACAGACGGACGGACGGACAGACGGACATGGCTAGATCGACTAGGTGTTGATCCTGATCAAGAAATATATACTTTGTGGGGTCGGAGATGCTTCCTTCTGCCTGTTACATACATTTTGGCGACTTTAATATACCATTTCACCCTATGGGTGTATGTATAAAAAAATTTAGAAAATAACTCCATATAATTACGTTATTTTCTAAAGAGGGGATGTAGCATGTTTTGGAATAACATATTAACAACAATACAAACATATTGTAGCAATTAGTTACAATATTTATGTGCGCAACATTCAAGTGCATTGCCTCTTAGTAACATGACCACCCATGAGTGCATGGTGCTGACAATTTGCTGTGTCGGCAATATAACACGCGCGGCCACTCAGCCCAATATTCAATATGATAACATCTCACTCTCTCGCTGCGCGACATAATATACATTACATACTCTTATGTAAACACTTATACATTTATACATTAGTATGTTTATACATAAGCATACCGCTCCTCTGCCTGCATGACTAGCAGCGCAGCTACGCGTCTTAGCTATAGTCGACAATTGTTATAGAATTAAGAATTATTCAATAAACTGAGCTCAAACCATAAAGAACTATTTGTGTCTCTTAATATATCTTCGAACCTACTACAAAAGATTCATTTTCTATTGAAGTGATTGAGTGCATGGTGCTGGACAATTGCTGCGTCGGCAAATATAACACGCGCGGCCACTCAGGCCCAATATGCAATATGATACATCCTCACTCTCTCGCTGCGGCGACATATATATACATACATACTCTTATGTAAACATTATACATTTATACATTTATACATTCATACATTTATACATAAATATGTTTATACATAAGCATACCGCTCCTCTGCCTGCATTGCCAGCAGCGCAGCTACGCGGTTTTAGCTTTAGAGAACAATTGTAATACAATTAAGAATCATTGAATAAACCATACTCAAAACGACAAGACCTGCTTGTTGTCTTAATTTCTTCCAAAATACACTACTTCTCAAAGGATCCTACATCGAGCATATTACAATATGACAGGAAAAGAATTTCCAGTTTAAGGAGGCACTGGGGTACAGATCAGTTTCATCCTCACAGTACCATATGTATAGTGTTCAAAAATAACGAAGTTATTGAGAAAATTCACTGTTCGTGACTTTGGCGTTTGTATGGGAGCTATATGGGAGTGATATAGTGGTCCGATCCGGCTGAAATCTGAGATATACAACCCCTGCAGTATATACAGCCGACATGCAAAATTTCAGCTCTATAGCTCCAACGGTCTATAAGGAGTTTTTCGTTGATCCAGACGGACGGACAGACGGACGGACGGACGGACATGGCTATATGAACTCGTATCGTCATGCTGATTAAGAATATATATACCTTGTATGGTCGGAAATGATTCCTTTTATGCGTTGCAAACTTCTGACCAAAATTAGTATACCCTTTTTGCAAGGGTATAAAAATATGTGAATAAAGTAGTTTTAAGAAAATGCTTTGTCGCGCGTGTGTGAGTATTGGCCGCTGGCTGTGTCTTCCACCGAAAGTGTCCCTTTCAAACGGAAACGTGGAGCACTCCTACCTAAGTCAGGCCCTTAACTGGACTAAAAGCGAAAAATGGAGCCCTCCCCTAACTGACAATGGGGGGACATAGCAGCAAAAAATAAAACGAAGAAATGCTTGCAACAGCATAATAAAAACCAGAGGGCCGGCTAACTTCGACCGCGTCAAAGTTTGTATACCCTTGCAACTTTTTTGGTAACTCTTCCTCTATAGCCATCAAAGTGGAAAAACGTTGAAGCTAAAAAGTCTAAGTTTGCGAAAGAACGGCCTTACATAGGAAATAACGGAGGTATTGATCAAAGTCACTGTTTTCACCGATCGTTCCTATGGGAGCTATATGATATAGTTACCCGATCCTTATCAAATTTGGCACAGTCATTAACAGATATACTAAACTAACAATATTTAATTTGAAAGCAATCGCGTCAAAAGTAATAAAGTTATTTACCAAAGTCACCGTTTTCGAAAGGTCGTTCCTATGGGAGCTATATGATATAGTCACCCGATCTTGATTAAATTTGGCATAGTCGTTATATGTGTAATTAACTCACCAATATTAAATTCACGACAATAGCTCAGAAAATAACGAAGTTATTAAGAAAAGTCACTGTTCGTGACTTTGCCATTTGTATGGGAGCTATATGATATAGTGATCCGATCCGGCTGAATCCGAGATATACAACGCCTGCGTTATACAAGCCTACATTCAAAATTTCAGCTCTGTAGCTTTTACGATCTAGGAGGAGTTTGCGTTGATCCAGACGGACGGACGGACGGACATGGGCTTGAACTCGTCTCGTCGTGCTGATCAAGAATATATATACTTTATATGGTCGGAGATGCTTCCTTCTATGCGTTGCACACTTCTGACCAAAATTAATATACCCTTTTTGCAAGGGTATAAAAATTCAATAAAAACCCAACAATTCATTCAAAATAATTATTTTATCTGAGAAATCTATTCTTTTAAAAAAATAATATAAAGAAAAGTAATGAAGTAAGTAAGTCGTCTCGCCGACTTGGATACCATACACCAGGTGAAACAAATATTTAAAATTTCGAAAACCAAATGTATGTCTACTAAATTGTTTTAACATGCCTCATACCATTGCTATCTTCGCTACTCTACAAACACACAAACACTCTAGCGCCGCCACTAGCCAACGGCCATTCTGCCCTTATGGATCGCGTAGCAAAATACGTTCATACGTATATTTTGTATGTTTCTAGGCCGATTTCAATCAAGTTTGATAGAAATAGATAAGATTTTATTAGTCTGCCAAATTTGATCGCGATGGTCAAAAATTGCAAAAGCTAATCGGTTTTTTCTAAATTATGGAGGCGGAAGTGGGTCGCAACATATTAAAATATATGTGTTCTGCGCGCATACTAAGCCAATATACATACTAAATTTGGTGACTTTAGCTTTGTTAGTTTTCGAGAAAAATCAGTTTTGTTTAATTTTCGGCGGGGAAATGGGCGTGGCATATATTTTTAAATAGTCAATATCTGCGCGTCTACTTAAGCTAACTTACATACCAAATTATAATGTCGGTACTGTCATAGTTTTTAAGAAAATCAGAGTGTATGTTAAATTCCGGGCGGTCAAGGCGGGCTCCGTGCAAAAACGTTGGAACAATTGATTTTCTGCCCGCCTAGACTAAACAGTTGTATATTACAGACAAATGCTTGATGTTATCTCATTCTGCTTCTATACTTTGTATAAGAAGAACACGTTTTAATGTACAATATTCTGTGGGCGGAAAGGGGCGTGGCAAAAATTCGAAACAACTCGAAAAGCGATTCTATTATCCATAGTCTTCTCTCTCTCTCTCTCTGATATCGTGTGTTCTTATATAGTCTATTTGTCCTCTTATCTATAGTCCTCCAGTATCCGGTCATACGACGGACGAACGGTGTACGACGGAACCGGACGACGGACGGGGCGAGCGGTACCAGAGGACATGGCGTAGCATCGGACCCTCAGTTTTTGATCCAGATCAGAGCAACTTATTATTACTTTGTGGGGTTCGGAGAATGCTTCCTCTCTGCGGCTTTACAACAGTTTTGGCGACTTAATTTATAAACCATTTCACCGTAATGGGTTGTCACATATATGGAGTATAACCAGAGCGAAAATTTGTGGCATTGCATCATTATTTCTTGAAATATTTTTTATGAAATAGAATGAAGCAATCACATGAGTTAATTACAAATCTAATATAGCGTATATAAATAGGTTTAAATAGTCCTTTATATTATATCTAGTAGCGTGTTTGCTCTCCTATTTATCTTATCGAAATTGAAATTTTCCTTTTTTCTGAAATAAAAAATGGGACGAGGTGAAAGAGCCATTTCCACCCTACCGCTCAAGTGAGCCTCCCTTACAGGTAGGAGCTAAAAAGCATATATGTAGTGGTGTATATGAGGTGGTATTTGTATATTGTGTGTTATAGTAATCATCTCATCTCTCATCTGTGCTGGCGGACAAGCCCGGCGTGATCTCTATATCTCTTACATATCTATGATTAAAGAGTATGATATAACAACATTCATTCAAAAATATATTTAGAAATCACTTTTAAAAAAAATAACTCATAAAGAAAAGTTAAAGAGTAGTGTAGGTAATTGATTTGTCTGTCAGCATCTGTTATTTATACTTGGTATAATTTATTTTTGATGAAATGCTAAGAACTCAATGTATGTATAGAATTAAATAAAAATCTGTATAAAGGTAAGAATCTATAAAAATCACAATCTATTCTTCATCCTATTTTATCTCTATCGAAAATCGAATAATTTCCTTTTTTTCTTGAAAGTAAAAAATGACGAGGGTGAAAGAGGCCATTCCACCCTACCTCGCTCAACGTAGGCCTCCCTTTACGGAGGAGCCTATCAAAAAAGGCATGAAAGAGTAACGGTGTTGATTATTAATGTGGAAGAGTAGCTCAGCTCGCCTCTAGTCCGTGTGCGGACAAGCCGCCTATCCAAGTTCTCACTAAAGTTTGACCTAGGGCAGATAGCAACGTCCAGCAATGGCATGTATGCGTCAAAGACAATAAGGCCCTCACGGGGAGAAGCTGTCGCCCAGTATCCAACCATGATCAGGCTGTAAGCGCGGAAGCCTGATCTAAGCCATAGTACGGACATACCGCTAATCTTTATTTCCCCCTTCTGTAGGTTTGTGCTAGCATATTGATATATGTAGCT